>NW_028120608.1:42500-45000 GCF_965178545.1 Coloeus monedula | reverse complement strand
GACACAACCCCATCCCGGAGACGACAACCGAAAAGGAGCAACGGCGGTGACGGCCTCCGGGGCACCGCCGGGCGGCGCCAGACGGCCTCGGCGGGGAGAGAGAAGCGAGACGGCGCTCTTACGCCCGAGACGACCACAGAGAGGCGGGCGGGAAGGAGGAGGGGGTGACCCCCGTCCCCGGCGCTCGCGGCCTCGACGCGCGCGCGGCAGCACGGCACGGTACCCGCGCGGTACCCACCCGCAGACAGCCGCCCGCACGGGGGGAGCCCGGGGGCGAGGCCCGCGCCTCGCCTCCCTTCCTTCTCTCTGGCTCGGCCCTTTCCCACGGCGTTTTCACGCCGTCTCTCGCTCTCCCCGGCCGCCGCCGCCACACCCTGGCGGGGCCCCGGCAAGGACGAGCTCCGCCCCAGCGGCTCGCTCCGGGAGCGGGAAGCTACGGAGCGCTCCCCGAGTCTGCATTTAGGGGGACGAAGGCCCTTGGCGCGGCACGCGACGGACGGACGGACGGACGGACGGACGGACGGACCGCGACGACGCCGACGACCGGGCCCCGCAGGGAAAAAAAGGCCCCGAGAAACCGCCGAGGAAAAACGCTTCCCTCGCCGGCCCCCGCCGCCTTCCCCCTCCGGGCACCGGCCGGACGCCGCCGCCGCCGCCGCCGCCGCCGCCGCCGCCGGCCGCGGACGACGGGCCTGCGAGGCAACCCCAGCCGCGCCGCCGGGGTGGCCCCCGGACGGCGATTGATCGTCAAGCGACGCTCAGACAGGCGTAGCCCCGGGAGGAACCCGGGGCCGCAAGTGCGTTCGAAGTGTCGATGATCAATGTGTCCTGCAATTCACATTAATTCTCGCAGCTAGCTGCGTTCTTCATCGACGCACGAGCCGAGTGATCCACCGCTAAGAGTTGTCTGGCTTTCGGCACCGGCTCCGCACGCGCGGAGGGGCCGGGACCGCTCACGTGGAGCAGACCCCTGTCTCTTTCGGCGAGGACGCCACGCTGGCGCGCGCGCGCCTCCCTTCGACCGTACGAGCACAACGACAAACGGAGGAGGAGGAGGGTGGAAAAAAAAGAAGAAACCCACGGAACGCTCCCAAGGTCGACAAAGGCGGGGGAGCCCGCGCTCCCGGCCCGCCTCCCCCCGCAAGGGGAGACGCCGCCTCGCGTGCCGGCCTTCGGAGGCGGCCCAGGCGCCCGGGCTCGGCCCGGCCTCCGCGCAGAGGGGCTGGCGCGGCGCGCGCCAGACCGCGGGGGGGCGTCGGATCCCGCCCGGCCTCGATCACGAGACGACACGCGCCCGCGGCCCACGGCGGGGGGTAACGGCCACCAGACCCCGCTGCTCACGCTCGGCTCCCTTCGCCGCTCCGCAGACTCGCGGAGCGCCGCCGCGTCACCGCGCAGCCGGCTTCTCCCCAGCGACCCCCGCAACGCCCGAGACGCACGCGGCGAACACCGCTCCGCCGGCGCGCCCCCCCCGCGGGACCGCGCCCGCCGGGAAGGCAAAGCGCCCGGCAAGCCCAGCTCCGCCGCCGGCACCGGAGGCGGACGCCGCCGGGAACCGAGCCGGCATCGCGAGCACCCGAGGCCCGCCGGACGGCGAGACCCACCGCCACCGCCGCCGCCCTCCCGGAACCGCCGCCGCCGCTTCGCACCTTCGGAGCCCCCTTCCGCGGGCACGCGCCCGGGCAAGAAGGCGTACGGCGCTGAGCCGGGGGAGCAACGCCCGCTCTCCTCGTTTCCACTCGGAGACCGGGCGGGGAAGCGCCCCCGCGGCCGCCCGCACCCCTTCGGCCCACGCGCGGCCGGGAAGGGCGACGGGGAAGCGACGGGCAGGGCCCGGGACGGGACCGCCGGCGGCGACAGCGGGCGCCTTCCGGCCGACCGTCCCCCAGGGGGACACTCACCGAGCGGCGACGCCGCCGCTCGGGCCCGGGGTCACCCGCACTCGCCGGCCTCCGGCGACGGAGGGACCGCCGAGCACTCAAGCCTCGGCGGGCAGGCGGTCGAGCGGCAACGGCCGGCGGCAACGGCGCCACCGGTGCGTCCAAGGAGAGAGAAGGCCGTCGAGGGGAGAGGCGCGGCAGCGCCAGGCGCGGCGCCGCGCGCACGAGCCTGCGGCAGCGGCCAAGGAGAGCGCAGCAGCGGGCCCTGGCGGCCGCACGACCCCGCAAAGCCGCGGGAGGGCGGAGAGCACGCGCCCTCCGCCACCGTCGCCCGCTTCGAAGCCAGCGGGCCGGCCCCCGCGGCCGACCGCGCCAACACGGTCCCTTTCTGCCGAGACCGGGCCGCGGAGAGGGGGGGGCAGGGCGCCCCTCCCCGGCACGGCCGCCCGCGCGCGCGCGCGAGCGGCGCGGCGGAGCCACGGCGGACAGCGAGCACACGGCCGGCCGCGACGGTCACCACCGCAGGGGCTTGGCGGGAGACGCTCGCTCCCTACCCCTCGATGGCGCCGCGCCGCCGCCCGGCAACCCGCCGCCGTCGTCGCCGCCGCCGCCGCCGCCTA
>NW_028120608.1:27500-37500 GCF_965178545.1 Coloeus monedula | reverse complement strand
TTCCTTCCTTCCCATTTTGCGTTCGTGGCCCGCGCGCCTTCGTGCCGCGCTTCCCCCGTCGTGCCGCGGCGGCTTAAGGCCGCAAGGTGGGGGGGGAAAAAGAAAAAGAAAGAAGCGTAGGCCGGGGCGGGCACCCCCCACTGCAACCGCACAAGCCGGCACGCACGCCTGAAACCGTGGACCTTCTCACAACCCAGCCCGCCGGCAACCACTACAGCCGGGACAGGCCAGACACCACGGGCCGCCCCCAGCGTCGCGGCTCAGCCAACGCCGGCCGAAAACAAGGAAGGGCGAGGCGCCGCCGCCTCGCCAGCAGCATTCTCCCAGGGCTCTCTGTCGGGCTTCCGGTCCACTCTCGGCAGGCCGGCCACCGCAGGCCGGCCGCCGCCCCTGAGACATTCCCACCCGCTACGCGGGTTCCCCGGCTTAGGGCCGAGGAGGGGGGACAACTTCAACAACACAGCCGGCAAGGGGCGAGGCGCCGCCGCCCCGCCCCGCAGCAACATCGGGCGACTCCCGTCACCGAGCTCCTCGGCCAACCGGGCGAGGCCGAGGCAAGGCCGCGCGCCCCACCGAGCGTCCCCGTGGCACCACCGACACACCAAGCACAGGTCGGGAGCCGGGAACGGGGCGCCGCCACCTCGGCCAACTGGGCCCGTCATCCTCGGAGCTCTCAGGGAAGGGCCGGGGAAAGCCCTGTCGGACCTCCGCGAAACGGAGCACCCCCGGCCGCGGCCGCCCCACCGGCTGCCAGCCACCGCACTGGACTGACAGCCGAAAACCGAGCCCGCCCAGCGGGCGCCGGCTTAAGGCCGGGCAGGAAAGGAACGAGGCGCCGCCGCCTCGGCCACCACCGGATTTTCCCTGCGGCCCCCTCTGCGCAGAGTCGGCAGCCGCCAGGGTCGGAGGGGGGACACACTCACGGCTCTCTCCACCCCACCTAGGCTGCCAAGCAGCTCGCGGTTTTTCGGCTTTGCCCGTCACGGGGGCGGTGAAACCCGGATAAAGCCACGCGACTCGTATCCGGCTCGTTCGACACTCTTCGTTCGTGGCAGCCGCACGCGCGGCCGCCGCTCTCGGCCTTCGACACAGGCACCGCCAGCCTGCGGGGACACGGCCCATCACCCGCTCCCATAATACGGACAGGCGAGTCCGAGGCCCCGGACGCCTCCAAGAGAACCAATCGTACTTGACCGGGGCGGTGCGCCGGCGCACGCCGCCTCCTACCATGACGCAACTGGAGGCAGCCAAAAACAGCGACCCCTTGGTGAACTTCCAGGACGGGTGGGGCAACACGTCTACCCGGCCCCTGCCGAACTTTGCCCAAGTCCCGCCGGAGCAGGGTAGACCTGTTCGCCCCGCGACCGGGCGACGCCGCGGCGGCCTCGCCGGCGGCCTCGGGGCGCGGCTGGCCGCCGCGGCCGGGCCCGGATCCGGGTAGACCTGTCCTCCCGGGGCCGCCCCGGCGCCGGGTAGACCTGTTCGCCCCGCGACCGGGCGACGCCGCGGCGGCCTCGCCGGCGGCCTCGGGGCGCGGCTGGCCGCCGCGGCCGGGCCCGGATCCGGGTAGACCTGTCCTCCCGGGGCCGCCCCGGCGCCGGGTAGACCTGTTCGCCCCGCGACCGGGCGACGCCGCGGCGGCCTCGCCGGCGGCCTCGGGGCGCGGCCGGCCGCCGCGGCCGGGCCCGGATCCGGGTAGACCTGTCCTCCCGGGGCCGCCCCGGCGCCGGGTAGACCTGTTCGCCCCGCGACCGGGCGACGCCGCGGCGGCCTCGCCGGCGGCCTCGGGGCGCGGCCGGCCGCCGCGGCCGGGCCCGGATCCGGGTAGACCTGTCCTCCCGGGGCCGCCCCGGCGCCGGGTAGACCTGTTCGCCCCGCGACCGGGCGACGCCGCGGCGGCCTCGCCGGCGGCCTCGGGGCGCGGCTGGCCGCCGCGGCCGGGCCCGGATCCGGGTAGACCTGTCCTCCCGGGGCCGCCCCGGCGCCGGGTAGACCTGTTCGCCCCGCGACCGGGCGACGCCGCGGCGGCCTCGCCGGCGGCCTCGGGGCGCGGCTGGCCGCCGCGGCCGGGCCCGGATCCGGGTAGACCTGTCCTCCCGGGGCCGCCCCGGCGCCGGGTAGACCTGTTCGCCCCGCGACCGGGCGACGCCGCGGCGGCCTCGCCGGCGGCCTCGGGGCGCGGCCGGCCGCCGCGGCCGGGCCCGGATCCGGGTAGACCTGTCCTCCCGGGGCCGCCCCGGCGCCGGGTAGACCTGTTCGCCCCGCGACCGGGCGACGCCGCGGCGGCCTCGCCGGCGGCCTCGGGGCGCGGCCGGCCGCCGCGGCCGGGCCCGGATCCGGGTAGACCTGTCCTCCCGGGGCCGCCCCGGCGCCGGGTAGACCTGTTCGCCCCGCGACCGGGCGACGCCGCGGCGGCCTCGCCGGCGGCCTCGGGGCGCGGCTGGCCGCCGCGGCCGGGCCCGGATCCGGGTAGACCTGTCCTCCCGGGGCCGCCCCGGCGCCGGGTAGACCTGTTCGCCCCGCGACCGGGCGACGCCGCGGCGGCCTCGCCGGCGGCCTCGGGGCGCGGCTGGCCGCCGCGGCCGGGCCCGGATCCGGGTAGACCTGTCCTCCCGGGGCCGCCCCGGCGCCGGGTAGACCTGTTCGCCCCGCGACCGGGCGACGCCGCGGCGGCCTCGCCGGCGGCCTCGGGGCGCGGCTGGCCGCCGCGGCCGGGCCCGGATCCGGGTAGACCTGTCCTCCCGGGGCCGCCCCGGCGCCGGGTAGACCTGTTCGCCCCGCGACCGGGCGACGCCGCGGCGGCCTCGCCGGCGGCCTCGGGGCGCGGCTGGCCGCCGCGGCCGGGCCCGGATCCGGGTAGACCTGTCCTCCCGGGGCCGCCCCGGCGCCGGGTAGACCTGTTCGCCCCGCGACCGGGCGACGCCGCGGCGGCCTCGCCGGCGGCCTCGGGGCGCGGCCGGCCGCCGCGGCCGGGCCCGGATCCGGGTAGACCTGTCCTCCCGGGGCCGCCCCGGCGCCGGGTAGACCTGTTCGCCCCGCGACCGGGCGACGCCGCGGCGGCCTCGCCGGCGGCCTCGGGGCGCGGCTGGCCGCCGCGGCCGGGCCCGGATCCGGGTAGACCTGTCCTCCCGGGGCCGCCCCGGCGCCGGGTAGACCTGTTCGCCCCGCGACCGGGCGACGCCGCGGCGGCCTCGCCGGCGGCCTCGGGGCGCGGCTGGCCGCCGCGGCCGGGCCCGGATCCGGGTAGACCTGTCCTCCCGGGGCCGCCCCGGCGCCGGGTAGACCTGTTCGCCCCGCGACCGGGCGACGCCGCGGCGGCCTCGCCGGCGGCCTCGGGGCGCGGCTGGCCGCCGCGGCCGGGCCCGGATCCGGGTAGACCTGTCCTCCCGGGGCCGCCCCGGCGCCGGGTAGACCTGTTCGCCCCGCGACCGGGCGACGCCGCGGCGGCCTCGCCGGCGGCCTCGGGGCGCGGCCGGCCGCCGCGGCCGGGCCCGGATCCGGGTAGACCTGTCCTCCCGGGGCCGCCCCGGCGCCGGGTAGACCTGTTCGCCCCGCGACCGGGCGACGCCGCGGCGGCCTCGCCGGCGGCCTCGGGGCGCGGCTGGCCGCCGCGGCCGGGCCCGGATCCGGGTAGACCTGTCCTCCCGGGGCCGCCCCGGCGCCGGGTAGACCTGTTCGCCCCGCGACCGGGCGACGCCGCGGCGGCCTCGCCGGCGGCCTCGGGGCGCGGCTGGCCGCCGCGGCCGGGCCCGGATCCGGGTAGACCTGTCCTCCCGGGGCCGCCCCGGCGCCGGGTAGACCTGTTCGCCCCGCGACCGGGCGACGCCGCGGCGGCCTCGCCGGCGGCCTCGGGGCGCGGCTGGCCGCCGCGGCCGGGCCCGGATCCGGGTAGACCTGTCCTCCCGGGGCCGCCCCGGCGCCGGGTAGACCTGTTCGCCCCGCGACCGGGCGACGCCGCGGCGGCCTCGCCGGCGGCCTCGGGGCGCGGCTGGCCGCCGCGGCCGGGCCCGGATCCGGGTAGACCTGTCCTCCCGGGGCCGCCCCGGCGCCGGGTAGACCTGTTCGCCCCGCGACCGGGCGACGCCGCGGCGGCCTCGCCGGCGGCCTCGGGGCGCGGCTGGCCGCCGCGGCCGGGCCCGGATCCGGGTAGACCTGTCCTCCCGGGGCCGCCCCGGCGCCGGGTAGACCTGTTCGCCCCGCGACCGGGCGACGCCGCGGCGGCCTCGCCGGCGGCCTCGGGGCGCGGCTGGCCGCCGCGGCCGGGCCCGGATCCGGGTAGACCTGTCCTCCCGGGGCCGCCCCGGCGCCGGGTAGACCTGTTCGCCCCGCGACCGGGCGACGCCGCGGCGGCCTCGCCGGCGGCCTCGGGGCGCGGCTGGCCGCCGCGGCCGGGCCCGGATCCGGGTAGACCTGTCCTCCCGGGGCCGCCCCGGCGCCGGGTAGACCTGTTCGCCCCGCGACCGGGCGACGCCGCGGCGGCCACGCCGGCGGCCTCGGGGCGCGGCTGGCCGCCGCGGCCGGGCCCGGATCCGGGTAGACCTGTCCTCCCGGGGCCGCCCCGGCGCCGGGTAGACCTGTTCGCCCCGCGACCGGGCGACGCCGCGGCGGCCACGCCGGCGGCCTCGGGGCGCGGCTGGCCGCCGCGGCCGGGCCCGGATCCGGGTAGACCTGTCCTCCCGGGGCCGCCCCGGCGCCGGGTAGACCTGTTCGCCCCGCGACCGGGCGACGCCGCGGCGGCCTCGCCGGCGGCCTCGGGGCGCGGCTGGCCGCCGCGGCCGGGCCCGGATCCGGGTAGACCTGTCCTCCCGGGGCCGCCCCGGCGCCGGGTAGACCTGTTCGCCCCGCGACCGGGCGACGCCGCGGCGGCCACGCCGGCGGCCTCGGGGCGCGGCTGGCCGCCGCGGCCGGGCCCGGATCCGGGTAGACCTGTCCTCCCGGGGCCGCCCCGGCGCCGGGTAGACCTGTTCGCCCGGCGACCGGGCGACGCCGCGGCGGCCTCGCCGGCGGCCTCGGGGCGCGGCTGGCCGCCGCGGCCGGGCCCCCGATCCGCGTATACTTGTTCGCCCTCTGGCCGGATGCCGCCGGGACGGTACGCTGACGGCTCCGGCAACAGCTGGTGGGCGCGGCCGACCCCGGAGTCAAGGCATCTTCCTGCCCTCCCAGAGCCAGGGGAACCCCACAGCCCCGGAACGCCCCGGAACCCGATGGCTCTAGCAGCCCTGGCCCGCCGGAGAACCCGGGTCAAGACCAATAAATATTTTCGACGAAAATCAACCTTTAGTTTTTGAACGAGTACATCTTTCTTCTGCTAGGAACAAGAAAGTTTCCTGGGGGGAAAAAAATTTCTTTGCACATTTTATTTCGTTTTCTTGGGGGCCCACAGCACACCTGGCCACGCTCAGGAGGACCGTGTGCCCTTAGGTCGGCCAGCCCACACACGTTGACGCATCAAAACGGACTCCCCACCCCACCCCGGGCACCACGCCCAGCTCCACCAGAGCAGAGCGCCTCTAGGGAGACAGCGGGAGGGGGAAGCAGGTACATAGGGAGGAACAGGAAACGAAGCCGACGGCCGCCGGCGCGACTGGCCCCGCCCACCAGGAGGGGGCCGGGGCCGGGGCCGAGCCAGGCCGGGCGGCCGCCTTCGGAACGGTTCTTTCGGGACCCGCCGAGGTGCCCGGCCCCCGCCGCCGCCCCGGCGAGCCGCGGGGGAGCCGCGCCGTGGCGCTCCAGGCCGGCAGCGAGCCGGCGGCCTCCGGCGGGAGGAGCCCCGCCCGCCGGCGGGGTCCGGGGCCCGGGCCGGGGCCGGGCGGCCGCCTTCGGGCCGGTTCTTCCGGGGTCCGCCGAGGTGCCCGGCCCCCGCCGCCGCCCCGGCGAGCCGCGGGGGAGCCGCGCCGTGGCGCTCCCGGCCGGCAGCGAGCCGGCGGCCTCCGGCGGGAGGAGCCCCGCCCTCCGGCGGGGGCCGGGGCCCGGGCCGGGGCCGGGCGGCCGCCTTCGGGCCGGTTCTTCCGGGGTCCGCCGAGGTGCCCGGCCCCCGCCGCCGCCCCGGCGAGCCGCGGGGGAGCCGCGCCGTGGCGCTCCCGGCCGGCAGCGAGCCGGCGGCCTCCGGCGGGAGGAGCCCCGCCCTCCGGCGGGGGCCGGGACCCGGGCCGGGGCCGGGCGGCCGCCTTCGGGCCGGTTCTTCCGGGGTCCGCCGAGGTGCCCGGCCCCCGCCGCCGCCCCGGCGAGCCGCGGGGGAGCCGCGCCGTGGCGCTCCCGGCCGGCAGCGAGCCGGCGGCCTCCGGCGGGAGGAGCCCCGCCCGCCGGCGGGGTCCGGGGCCCGGGCCGGGGCCGGGCGGCCGCCTTCGGGCCGGTTCTTCCGGGGTCCGCCGAGGTGCCCGGCCCCCGCCGCCGCCCCGGCGAGCCGCGGGGGAGCCGCGCCGTGGCGCTCCCGGCCGGCAGCGAGCCGGCGGCCTCCGGCGGGAGGAGCCCCGCCCTCCGGCGGGGTCCGGGACCCGGGCCGGGGCCGGGCGGCCGCCTTCGGGCCGGTTCTTCCGGGGTCCGCCGAGGTGCCCGGCCCCCGCCGCCGCCCCGGCGAGCCGCGGGGGAGCCGCGCCGTGGCGCTCCCGGCCGGCAGCGAGCCGGCGGCCTCCGGCGGGAGGAGCCCCGCCCGCCGGCGGGGTCCGGGGCCCGGGCCGGGGCCGGGCGGCCGCCTTCGGGCCGGTTCTTCCGGGGTCCGCCGAGGTGCCCGGCCCCCGCCGCCGCCCCGGCGAGCCGCGGGGGAGCCGCGCCGTGGCGCTCCCGGCCGGCAGCGAGCCGGCGGCCCTCGGCCCATGTTGACACGGAGAGGTAGGCAGACGCAGGGTCTATCAGACCCACTCACAGCCCCGCCGCCCCCCTCTCTTTTTGCCGCCGACGGCCACAGCTGCACGCACATAGACACAGACAGACACACACCGACACAGGCGACGCGCTCCCTCCCCCTCCCTCCCGTCGCCCTGTCTCTCGAGGCTTGGGGGCGCTCTTGCTCTCCACCATCAGCCTCCCTGGCGCCACCCTCAGACTTTTCCCGCCCCTGCCCAGGGTCCCATCAGCCAGTTCGGACGGCGGCGGCGGCGGCGGCGGCGGCGGCAGCAGCAGCAGCCGCAGCAGGGGGACGAGGACTTGGGTGCCGAGGCAGCCAGGGTGTTCGGCGAGCAGGCCAAAGTGGTGCAGAAGTAGGGCCAGCGACAGTCTGGAGGTGGTGGCGGGATGCTTGGCACTGTCTCTTTTTGAAGAAGCATCCTGTTCCGGTCGCTCTGAGCCTTTTGGTTCGATGGCGTTCCTTCCTGCCTACCCCCAGCCCCGGTCAAGGCTGCGGCAGGACGGAAGCGAGGCGGGCGGATGAGGGAGTGAGAGAGGCAGAAATCAAGGTGGGAGGCGAGGCAAGGGCACGGCAGGCTTTCGAGGGCCGGGAGCCGGGCTTAGAGAGCGGACGCTGCTGTCCGTTTGGGCACGGAGGTGGCGGGAACGCCGCTGGCTCCTAAAGACTCCCTCCTCCCCTCTCCGGCAGTGGCGGGGGGAGCGGGCTGCAGGCAGGGCGGCGGCAGGGCGGGCCGGAGCTGGGGAAGCGCGCGGCAGGGGGTGACGCTGACGGCCGCTCAGGTATGCAGCCGGCAGGGACGCCGCCCTCTGGGACCGACAGTCACTCGCCTTCACGCCCCAGCTTTTGGGGGGGGGGGGGGGGGGGAACCAGCGCGCGCGAGCGGCCGCGTGTGGCGGGTGCGCGCGTGCGCGTGCGGGGCGGCCGGACCTGCTCGCGGGCCCGGACTGGGTCCCGGGGCTGCGGGTCCCATCGACGAGACCTGGTCTCCCCAGCACCAGGAGGGGAGGCCGGCTCTACCCACCTTGGGGGGGCGGGGGGAGCGGGGGGAGGGGGAGGGGAGCGCTGGCGGCAGGCCTCGAGCTCCAGGAGGAGAAATCTACACAGGAAACAAATCTACGGGCCGCTCACGCGACTACAGTTCCAAGTGGGGCCTGGAACGAGAGCTCTGCCCGCCGCTACACGGCAAACCCATCGGGCCGGACGGGGAACACAGCTCTAGCCCGGGGCCAAACGGAAAAACCCCATCGGGCCGGACGGGGGAGGACAACAGGTCTAGCCCGGCGCCGGGCGCCGGGCTGGGCAGGGCCAGGCGAGGACAGCAAACAGCTCTACCCCGGCGCTAAACGCCAAGCCGGCAGGGCCGGACGGGGGCAGCAGGTCTAGCCCGGCGCTAGGCGTCGGGCTGGGGCCGCCTGACGGGGACAGCAGGTCTAGCCCGGGAGCCGGGCGCGGCGAGGACGGCGAACAGGTCTACCCCGGCGCCAACTGGTCGGGCCGGCGGGGCCGAGCGGCGAAGGCAACAGGTCTACCCCGGCGCCGGGAGCCGGGCCGGCGGGGCCGAGCGGCGAAGGCAACAGGTCTACCCCGGCGCCGGGCGCCGGGCCGGGGCGCCGGGCGCGCCGAGGACGGCGAACAGCTCTACCCCGGCGCCAACTGGTCGGGCCGGCGGGGCCGAGCGGCGAAGGCAACAGGTCTACCCCGGCGCCAACTGGTCGGGCCGGCGGGGCCGAGCGGCGAAGGCAACAGGTCTACCCCGGCGCCATCTCGTCGGGCCGGGCGCGGCGAGGACGGCGAAGGCAACAGGTGTACCCCGGCGCCAACTGGTCGGGCCGGCGGGGCCGAGCGGCGAAGGCAACAGCTCTACCCCGGCGCCAACTGGTCGGGCCGGCGGGGCCGAGCGGCGAAGGCAACAGGTCTACCCCGGCGCCAACTGGTCGGGCCGGCGGGGCCGAGCGGCGAAGGCAACAGGTCTACCCCGGCGCCATCTCGTCGGGCCGGGCGCGGCGAGGACGGCGAAGGCAACAGGTGTACCCCGGCGCCAACTGGTCGGGCCGGCGGGGCCGAGCGGCGAAGGCAACAGCTCTACCCCGGCGCCAACTCGTCGGGCCGGCGGGGCCGAGCGGCGAAGACAACAGGTGTACCCCGGCGCCAACTGGTCGGGCCGGCGGGGCCGAGCGGCGAAGGCAACAGGTCTACCCCGGCGCCATCTCGTCGGGCCGGGCGCGGCGAGGACGGCGAAGGCAACAGGTGTACCCCGGCGCCAACTGGTCGGGCCGGCGGGGCCGAGCGGCGAAGGCAACAGCTCTACCCCGGCGCCAACTGGTCGGGCCGGCGGGGCCGAGCGGCGAAGGCAACAGGTCTACCCCGGCGCCGGGAGCCGGGCCGGCGGGGCCGAGCGGCGAAGGCAACAGGTCTACCCCGGCGCCGGGCGCCGGGCCGGGGCGCCGGGCGCGCCGAGGACGGCGAACAGCTCTACCCCGGCGCCAACTGGTCGGGCCGGCGGGGCCGAGCGGCGAAGGCAACAGCTCTACCCCGGCGCCAACTGGTCGGGCCGGCGGGGCCGAGCGGCGAAGGCAACAGGTCTACCCCGGCGCCATCTCGTCGGGCCGGGCGCGGCGAGGACGGCGAAGGCAACAGGTGTACCCCGGCGCCAACTGGTCGGGCCGGCGGGGCCGAGCGGCGAAGGCAACAGCTCTACCCCGGCGCCAACTGGTCGGGCCGGCGGGGCCGAGCGGCGAAGGCAACAGGTCTACCCCGGCGCCGGGCGCCGGGCCGGGGCGCCGGGCGCGGCGAGGACGGCGAACAGCTCTACCCCGGCGCCAACTGGTCGGGCCGGCGGGGCCGAGCGGCGAAGGCAACAGGTCTACCCCGGCGCCGGGAGCCGGGCCGGCGGGGCCGAGCGGCGAAGGCAACAGGTCTACCCCGGCGCCAACTGGTCGGGCCGGCGGGGCCGAGCGGCGAAGGCAACAGGTCTACCCCGGCGCCATCTCGTCGGGCCGGCGGGGCCGAGCGGCGAAGGCAACAGGTCTACCCCGGCGCCAACTGGTCGGGCCGGCGGGGCCGAGCGGCGAAGGCAACAGGTCTACCCCGGCGCCGGGAGCCGGGCCGGCGGGGCCGAGCGGCGAAGGCAACAGGTCTACCCCGGCGCCGGGAGGC
>NW_028120608.1:17500-20000 GCF_965178545.1 Coloeus monedula | reverse complement strand
CCGCGACGACGCCGACGACCGGGCCCCGCAGGGAAAAAAAGGCCCCGAGAAACCGCCGAGGAAAAACGCTTCCCTCGCCGGCCCCCGCCGCCTTCCCCCTCCGGGCACCGGCCGGACGCCGCCGCCGCCGCCGCCGCCGCCGCCGCCGCCGGCCGCGGACGACGGGCCTGCGAGGCAACCCCAGCCGCGCCGCCGGGGTGGCCCCCGGACGGCGATTGATCGTCAAGCGACGCTCAGACAGGCGTAGCCCCGGGAGGAACCCGGGGCCGCAAGTGCGTTCGAAGTGTCGATGATCAATGTGTCCTGCAATTCACATTAATTCTCGCAGCTAGCTGCGTTCTTCATCGACGCACGAGCCGAGTGATCCACCGCTAAGAGTTGTCTGGCTTTCGGCACCGGCTCCGCACGCGCGGAGGGGCCGGGACCGCTCACGTGGAGCAGACCCCTGTCTCTTTCGGCGAGGACGCCACGCTGGCGCGCGCGCGCCTCCCTTCGACCGTACGAGCACAACGACAAACGGAGGAGGAGGAGGGTGGAAAAAAAAGAAGAAACCCACGGAACGCTCCCAAGGTCGACAAAGGCGGGGGAGCCCGCGCTCCCGGCCCGCCTCCCCCCGCAAGGGGAGACGCCGCCTCGCGTGCCGGCCTTCGGAGGCGGCCCAGGCGCCCGGGCTCGGCCCGGCCTCCGCGCAGAGGGGCTGGCGCGGCGCGCGCCAGACCGCGGGGGGGCGTCGGATCCCGCCCGGCCTCGATCACGAGACGACACGCGCCCGCGGCCCACGGCGGGGGGTAACGGCCACCAGACCCCGCTGCTCACGCTCGGCTCCCTTCGCCGCTCCGCAGACTCGCGGAGCGCCGCCGCGTCACCGCGCAGCCGGCTTCTCCCCAGCGACCCCCGCAACGCCCGAGACGCACGCGGCGAACACCGCTCCGCCGGCGCGCCCCCCCCGCGGGACCGCGCCCGCCGGGAAGGCAAAGCGCCCGGCAAGCCCAGCTCCGCCGCCGGCACCGGAGGCGGACGCCGCCGGGAACCGAGCCGGCATCGCGAGCACCCGAGGCCCGCCGGACGGCGAGACCCACCGCCACCGCCGCCGCCCTCCCGGAACCGCCGCCGCCGCTTCGCACCTTCGGAGCCCCCTTCCGCGGGCACGCGCCCGGGCAAGAAGGCGTACGGCGCTGAGCCGGGGGAGCAACGCCCGCTCTCCTCGTTTCCACTCGGAGACCGGGCGGGGAAGCGCCCCCGCGGCCGCCCGCACCCCTTCGGCCCACGCGCGGCCGGGAAGGGCGACGGGGAAGCGACGGGCAGGGCCCGGGACGGGACCGCCGGCGGCGACAGCGGGCGCCTTCCGGCCGACCGTCCCCCAGGGGGACACTCACCGAGCGGCGACGCCGCCGCTCGGGCCCGGGGTCACCCGCACTCGCCGGCCTCCGGCGACGGAGGGACCGCCGAGCACTCAAGCCTCGGCGGGCAGGCGGTCGAGCGGCAACGGCCGGCGGCAACGGCGCCACCGGTGCGTCCAAGGAGAGAGAAGGCCGTCGAGGGGAGAGGCGCGGCAGCGCCAGGCGCGGCGCCGCGCGCACGAGCCTGCGGCAGCGGCCAAGGAGAGCGCAGCAGCGGGCCCTGGCGGCCGCACGACCCCGCAAAGCCGCGGGAGGGCGGAGAGCACGCGCCCTCCGCCACCGTCGCCCGCTTCGAAGCCAGCGGGCCGGCCCCCGCGGCCGACCGCGCCAACACGGTCCCTTTCTGCCGAGACCGGGCCGCGGAGAGGGGGGGGCAGGGCGCCCCTCCCCGGCACGGCCGCCCGCGCGCGCGCGCGAGCGGCGCGGCGGAGCCACGGCGGACAGCGAGCACACGGCCGGCCGCGACGGTCACCACCGCAGGGGCTTGGCGGGAGACGCTCGCTCCCTACCCCTCGATGGCGCCGCGCCGCCGCCCGGCAACCCGCCGCCGTCGTCGCCGCCGCCGCCGCCGCCTAACACGGCGGGGCGCAACCGAGCCGCCCGAGTCTTTAAACCTCCGCCCGGCTCCGCGGCCCTACGGCCCCCAGCGTTTGACGACGCCGAGAGGCCGCCGAGGCCGCCGAGGCGCGGAGCGCTAGGTACCTGGCCCTGGGGCGAGGGAAACGACCTGCATGGCCCCGCGGGGGTGCCTCCCCTGCTGCCGCCCTCAGGGGAGCGTCCGCCCGCGAGGGCGCGCCCGCCATCCGCCGCCACCACCGCAGCGTCCTCCTCGGGGCCCGGGGTTTCCCTCAGTAGCCCGGCAACCGCACCCGAGAGGACCGCCGCGGCTCGGGCCGCCCCGCCAGCGCGGGGGGATGCGACCCGGCACCGAGAGCCTCACTTCACCCCGCCGAGAGGCCACGGGGACACGACGGGACAAGGAATGCCGCCGCCGCCGCCACGCGCCACCCCGGCAGCGGGTTCACGCGTGCGCCACACACCCTGGCACGCCACCCGGAACGCCCGACACCCTCGGGAGCGCCTCTCGGCGCCCGGGGCCG
>NW_028120608.1:0-12500 GCF_965178545.1 Coloeus monedula | reverse complement strand
AGCTCCTCGGCCAACCGGGCGAGGCCGAGGCAAGGCCGCGCGCCCCACCGAGCGTCCCCGTGGCACCACCGACACACCAAGCACAGGTCGGGAGCCGGGAACGGGGCGCCGCCACCTCGGCCAACTGGGCCCGTCATCCTCGGAGCTCTCAGGGAAGGGCCGGGGAAAGCCCTGTCGGACCTCCGCGAAACGGAGCACCCCCGGCCGCGGCCGCCCCACCGGCTGCCAGCCACCGCACTGGACTGACAGCCGAAAACCGAGCCCGCCCAGCGGGCGCCGGCTTAAGGCCGGGCAGGAAAGGAACGAGGCGCCGCCGCCTCGGCCACCACCGGATTTTCCCTGCGGCCCCCTCTGCGCAGAGTCGGCAGCCGCCAGGGTCGGAGGGGGGACACACTCACGGCTCTCTCCACCCCACCTAGGCTGCCAAGCAGCTCGCGGTTTTTCGGCTTTGCCCGTCACGGGGGCGGTGAAACCCGGATAAAGCCACGCGACTCGTATCCGGCTCGTTCGACACTCTTCGTTCGTGGCAGCCGCACGCGCGGCCGCCGCTCTCGGCCTTCGACACAGGCACCGCCAGCCTGCGGGGACACGGCCCATCACCCGCTCCCATAATACGGACAGGCGAGTCCGAGGCCCCGGACGCCTCCAAGAGAACCAATCGTACTTGACCGGGGCGGTGCGCCGGCGCACGCCGCCTCCTACCATGACGCAACTGGAGGCAGCCAAAAACAGCGACCCCTTGGTGAACTTCCAGGACGGGTGGGGCAACACGTCTACCCGGCCCCTGCCGAACTTTGCCCAAGTCCCGCCGGAGCAGGGTAGACCTGTTCGCCCCGCGACCGGGCGACGCCGCGGCGGCCTCGCCGGCGGCCTCGGGGCGCGGCTGGCCGCCGCGGCCGGGCCCGGATCCGGGTAGACCTGTCCTCCCGGGGCCGCCCCGGCGCCGGGTAGACCTGTTCGCCCCGCGACCGGGCGACGCCGCGGCGGCCTCGCCGGCGGCCTCGGGGCGCGGCTGGCCGCCGCGGCCGGGCCCGGATCCGGGTAGACCTGTCCTCCCGGGGCCGCCCCGGCGCCGGGTAGACCTGTTCGCCCCGCGACCGGGCGACGCCGCGGCGGCCTCGCCGGCGGCCTCGGGGCGCGGCCGGCCGCCGCGGCCGGGCCCGGATCCGGGTAGACCTGTCCTCCCGGGGCCGCCCCGGCGCCGGGTAGACCTGTTCGCCCCGCGACCGGGCGACGCCGCGGCGGCCTCGCCGGCGGCCTCGGGGCGCGGCCGGCCGCCGCGGCCGGGCCCGGATCCGGGTAGACCTGTCCTCCCGGGGCCGCCCCGGCGCCGGGTAGACCTGTTCGCCCCGCGACCGGGCGACGCCGCGGCGGCCTCGCCGGCGGCCTCGGGGCGCGGCTGGCCGCCGCGGCCGGGCCCGGATCCGGGTAGACCTGTCCTCCCGGGGCCGCCCCGGCGCCGGGTAGACCTGTTCGCCCCGCGACCGGGCGACGCCGCGGCGGCCTCGCCGGCGGCCTCGGGGCGCGGCTGGCCGCCGCGGCCGGGCCCGGATCCGGGTAGACCTGTCCTCCCGGGGCCGCCCCGGCGCCGGGTAGACCTGTTCGCCCCGCGACCGGGCGACGCCGCGGCGGCCTCGCCGGCGGCCTCGGGGCGCGGCCGGCCGCCGCGGCCGGGCCCGGATCCGGGTAGACCTGTCCTCCCGGGGCCGCCCCGGCGCCGGGTAGACCTGTTCGCCCCGCGACCGGGCGACGCCGCGGCGGCCTCGCCGGCGGCCTCGGGGCGCGGCCGGCCGCCGCGGCCGGGCCCGGATCCGGGTAGACCTGTCCTCCCGGGGCCGCCCCGGCGCCGGGTAGACCTGTTCGCCCCGCGACCGGGCGACGCCGCGGCGGCCTCGCCGGCGGCCTCGGGGCGCGGCTGGCCGCCGCGGCCGGGCCCGGATCCGGGTAGACCTGTCCTCCCGGGGCCGCCCCGGCGCCGGGTAGACCTGTTCGCCCCGCGACCGGGCGACGCCGCGGCGGCCTCGCCGGCGGCCTCGGGGCGCGGCTGGCCGCCGCGGCCGGGCCCGGATCCGGGTAGACCTGTCCTCCCGGGGCCGCCCCGGCGCCGGGTAGACCTGTTCGCCCCGCGACCGGGCGACGCCGCGGCGGCCTCGCCGGCGGCCTCGGGGCGCGGCTGGCCGCCGCGGCCGGGCCCGGATCCGGGTAGACCTGTCCTCCCGGGGCCGCCCCGGCGCCGGGTAGACCTGTTCGCCCCGCGACCGGGCGACGCCGCGGCGGCCTCGCCGGCGGCCTCGGGGCGCGGCTGGCCGCCGCGGCCGGGCCCGGATCCGGGTAGACCTGTCCTCCCGGGGCCGCCCCGGCGCCGGGTAGACCTGTTCGCCCCGCGACCGGGCGACGCCGCGGCGGCCTCGCCGGCGGCCTCGGGGCGCGGCTGGCCGCCGCGGCCGGGCCCGGATCCGGGTAGACCTGTCCTCCCGGGGCCGCCCCGGCGCCGGGTAGACCTGTTCGCCCCGCGACCGGGCGACGCCGCGGCGGCCTCGCCGGCGGCCTCGGGGCGCGGCTGGCCGCCGCGGCCGGGCCCGGATCCGGGTAGACCTGTCCTCCCGGGGCCGCCCCGGCGCCGGGTAGACCTGTTCGCCCCGCGACCGGGCGACGCCGCGGCGGCCTCGCCGGCGGCCTCGGGGCGCGGCTGGCCGCCGCGGCCGGGCCCGGATCCGGGTAGACCTGTCCTCCCGGGGCCGCCCCGGCGCCGGGTAGACCTGTTCGCCCCGCGACCGGGCGACGCCGCGGCGGCCTCGCCGGCGGCCTCGGGGCGCGGCTGGCCGCCGCGGCCGGGCCCGGATCCGGGTAGACCTGTCCTCCCGGGGCCGCCCCGGCGCCGGGTAGACCTGTTCGCCCCGCGACCGGGCGACGCCGCGGCGGCCTCGCCGGCGGCCTCGGGGCGCGGCTGGCCGCCGCGGCCGGGCCCGGATCCGGGTAGACCTGTCCTCCCGGGGCCGCCCCGGCGCCGGGTAGACCTGTTCGCCCCGCGACCGGGCGACGCCGCGGCGGCCTCGCCGGCGGCCTCGGGGCGCGGCTGGCCGCCGCGGCCGGGCCCGGATCCGGGTAGACCTGTCCTCCCGGGGCCGCCCCGGCGCCGGGTAGACCTGTTCGCCCCGCGACCGGGCGACGCCGCGGCGGCCTCGCCGGCGGCCTCGGGGCGCGGCTGGCCGCCGCGGCCGGGCCCGGATCCGGGTAGACCTGTCCTCCCGGGGCCGCCCCGGCGCCGGGTAGACCTGTTCGCCCCGCGACCGGGCGACGCCGCGGCGGCCTCGCCGGCGGCCTCGGGGCGCGGCTGGCCGCCGCGGCCGGGCCCGGATCCGGGTAGACCTGTCCTCCCGGGGCCGCCCCGGCGCCGGGTAGACCTGTTCGCCCCGCGACCGGGCGACGCCGCGGCGGCCTCGCCGGCGGCCTCGGGGCGCGGCTGGCCGCCGCGGCCGGGCCCGGATCCGGGTAGACCTGTCCTCCCGGGGCCGCCCCGGCGCCGGGTAGACCTGTTCGCCCCGCGACCGGGCGACGCCGCGGCGGCCTCGCCGGCGGCCTCGGGGCGCGGCTGGCCGCCGCGGCCGGGCCCGGATCCGGGTAGACCTGTCCTCCCGGGGCCGCCCCGGCGCCGGGTAGACCTGTTCGCCCCGCGACCGGGCGACGCCGCGGCGGCCTCGCCGGCGGCCTCGGGGCGCGGCTGGCCGCCGCGGCCGGGCCCGGATCCGGGTAGACCTGTCCTCCCGGGGCCGCCCCGGCGCCGGGTAGACCTGTTCGCCCCGCGACCGGGCGACGCCGCGGCGGCCTCGCCGGCGGCCTCGGGGCGCGGCTGGCCGCCGCGGCCGGGCCCGGATCCGGGTAGACCTGTCCTCCCGGGGCCGCCCCGGCGCCGGGTAGACCTGTTCGCCCCGCGACCGGGCGACGCCGCGGCGGCCACGCCGGCGGCCTCGGGGCGCGGCTGGCCGCCGCGGCCGGGCCCGGATCCGGGTAGACCTGTCCTCCCGGGGCCGCCCCGGCGCCGGGTAGACCTGTTCGCCCCGCGACCGGGCGACGCCGCGGCGGCCACGCCGGCGGCCTCGGGGCGCGGCTGGCCGCCGCGGCCGGGCCCGGATCCGGGTAGACCTGTCCTCCCGGGGCCGCCCCGGCGCCGGGTAGACCTGTTCGCCCCGCGACCGGGCGACGCCGCGGCGGCCTCGCCGGCGGCCTCGGGGCGCGGCTGGCCGCCGCGGCCGGGCCCGGATCCGGGTAGACCTGTCCTCCCGGGGCCGCCCCGGCGCCGGGTAGACCTGTTCGCCCCGCGACCGGGCGACGCCGCGGCGGCCACGCCGGCGGCCTCGGGGCGCGGCTGGCCGCCGCGGCCGGGCCCGGATCCGGGTAGACCTGTCCTCCCGGGGCCGCCCCGGCGCCGGGTAGACCTGTTCGCCCGGCGACCGGGCGACGCCGCGGCGGCCTCGCCGGCGGCCTCGGGGCGCGGCTGGCCGCCGCGGCCGGGCCCCCGATCCGCGTATACTTGTTCGCCCTCTGGCCGGATGCCGCCGGGACGGTACGCTGACGGCTCCGGCAACAGCTGGTGGGCGCGGCCGACCCCGGAGTCAAGGCATCTTCCTGCCCTCCCAGAGCCAGGGGAACCCCACAGCCCCGGAACGCCCCGGAACCCGATGGCTCTAGCAGCCCTGGCCCGCCGGAGAACCCGGGTCAAGACCAATAAATATTTTCGACGAAAATCAACCTTTAGTTTTTGAACGAGTACATCTTTCTTCTGCTAGGAACAAGAAAGTTTCCTGGGGGGAAAAAAATTTCTTTGCACATTTTATTTCGTTTTCTTGGGGGCCCACAGCACACCTGGCCACGCTCAGGAGGACCGTGTGCCCTTAGGTCGGCCAGCCCACACACGTTGACGCATCAAAACGGACTCCCCACCCCACCCCGGGCACCACGCCCAGCTCCACCAGAGCAGAGCGCCTCTAGGGAGACAGCGGGAGGGGGAAGCAGGTACATAGGGAGGAACAGGAAACGAAGCCGACGGCCGCCGGCGCGACTGGCCCCGCCCACCAGGAGGGGGCCGGGGCCGGGGCCGAGCCAGGCCGGGCGGCCGCCTTCGGAACGGTTCTTTCGGGACCCGCCGAGGTGCCCGGCCCCCGCCGCCGCCCCGGCGAGCCGCGGGGGAGCCGCGCCGTGGCGCTCCAGGCCGGCAGCGAGCCGGCGGCCTCCGGCGGGAGGAGCCCCGCCCGCCGGCGGGGTCCGGGGCCCGGGCCGGGGCCGGGCGGCCGCCTTCGGGCCGGTTCTTCCGGGGTCCGCCGAGGTGCCCGGCCCCCGCCGCCGCCCCGGCGAGCCGCGGGGGAGCCGCGCCGTGGCGCTCCCGGCCGGCAGCGAGCCGGCGGCCTCCGGCGGGAGGAGCCCCGCCCTCCGGCGGGGGCCGGGGCCCGGGCCGGGGCCGGGCGGCCGCCTTCGGGCCGGTTCTTCCGGGGTCCGCCGAGGTGCCCGGCCCCCGCCGCCGCCCCGGCGAGCCGCGGGGGAGCCGCGCCGTGGCGCTCCCGGCCGGCAGCGAGCCGGCGGCCTCCGGCGGGAGGAGCCCCGCCCTCCGGCGGGGGCCGGGACCCGGGCCGGGGCCGGGCGGCCGCCTTCGGGCCGGTTCTTCCGGGGTCCGCCGAGGTGCCCGGCCCCCGCCGCCGCCCCGGCGAGCCGCGGGGGAGCCGCGCCGTGGCGCTCCCGGCCGGCAGCGAGCCGGCGGCCTCCGGCGGGAGGAGCCCCGCCCGCCGGCGGGGTCCGGGGCCCGGGCCGGGGCCGGGCGGCCGCCTTCGGGCCGGTTCTTCCGGGGTCCGCCGAGGTGCCCGGCCCCCGCCGCCGCCCCGGCGAGCCGCGGGGGAGCCGCGCCGTGGCGCTCCCGGCCGGCAGCGAGCCGGCGGCCTCCGGCGGGAGGAGCCCCGCCCTCCGGCGGGGTCCGGGACCCGGGCCGGGGCCGGGCGGCCGCCTTCGGGCCGGTTCTTCCGGGGTCCGCCGAGGTGCCCGGCCCCCGCCGCCGCCCCGGCGAGCCGCGGGGGAGCCGCGCCGTGGCGCTCCCGGCCGGCAGCGAGCCGGCGGCCTCCGGCGGGAGGAGCCCCGCCCGCCGGCGGGGTCCGGGGCCCGGGCCGGGGCCGGGCGGCCGCCTTCGGGCCGGTTCTTCCGGGGTCCGCCGAGGTGCCCGGCCCCCGCCGCCGCCCCGGCGAGCCGCGGGGGAGCCGCGCCGTGGCGCTCCCGGCCGGCAGCGAGCCGGCGGCCCTCGGCCCATGTTGACACGGAGAGGTAGGCAGACGCAGGGTCTATCAGACCCACTCACAGCCCCGCCGCCCCCCTCTCTTTTTGCCGCCGACGGCCACAGCTGCACGCACATAGACACAGACAGACACACACCGACACAGGCGACGCGCTCCCTCCCCCTCCCTCCCGTCGCCCTGTCTCTCGAGGCTTGGGGGCGCTCTTGCTCTCCACCATCAGCCTCCCTGGCGCCACCCTCAGACTTTTCCCGCCCCTGCCCAGGGTCCCATCAGCCAGTTCGGACGGCGGCGGCGGCGGCGGCGGCGGCGGCAGCAGCAGCAGCCGCAGCAGGGGGACGAGGACTTGGGTGCCGAGGCAGCCAGGGTGTTCGGCGAGCAGGCCAAAGTGGTGCAGAAGTAGGGCCAGCGACAGTCTGGAGGTGGTGGCGGGATGCTTGGCACTGTCTCTTTTTGAAGAAGCATCCTGTTCCGGTCGCTCTGAGCCTTTTGGTTCGATGGCGTTCCTTCCTGCCTACCCCCAGCCCCGGTCAAGGCTGCGGCAGGACGGAAGCGAGGCGGGCGGATGAGGGAGTGAGAGAGGCAGAAATCAAGGTGGGAGGCGAGGCAAGGGCACGGCAGGCTTTCGAGGGCCGGGAGCCGGGCTTAGAGAGCGGACGCTGCTGTCCGTTTGGGCACGGAGGTGGCGGGAACGCCGCTGGCTCCTAAAGACTCCCTCCTCCCCTCTCCGGCAGTGGCGGGGGGAGCGGGCTGCAGGCAGGGCGGCGGCAGGGCGGGCCGGAGCTGGGGAAGCGCGCGGCAGGGGGTGACGCTGACGGCCGCTCAGGTATGCAGCCGGCAGGGACGCCGCCCTCTGGGACCGACAGTCACTCGCCTTCACGCCCCAGCTTTTGGGGGGGGGGGGGGGGGGGAACCAGCGCGCGCGAGCGGCCGCGTGTGGCGGGTGCGCGCGTGCGCGTGCGGGGCGGCCGGACCTGCTCGCGGGCCCGGACTGGGTCCCGGGGCTGCGGGTCCCATCGACGAGACCTGGTCTCCCCAGCACCAGGAGGGGAGGCCGGCTCTACCCACCTTGGGGGGGCGGGGGGAGCGGGGGGAGGGGGAGGGGAGCGCTGGCGGCAGGCCTCGAGCTCCAGGAGGAGAAATCTACACAGGAAACAAATCTACGGGCCGCTCACGCGACTACAGTTCCAAGTGGGGCCTGGAACGAGAGCTCTGCCCGCCGCTACACGGCAAACCCATCGGGCCGGACGGGGAACACAGCTCTAGCCCGGGGCCAAACGGAAAAACCCCATCGGGCCGGACGGGGGAGGACAACAGGTCTAGCCCGGCGCCGGGCGCCGGGCTGGGCAGGGCCAGGCGAGGACAGCAAACAGCTCTACCCCGGCGCTAAACGCCAAGCCGGCAGGGCCGGACGGGGGCAGCAGGTCTAGCCCGGCGCTAGGCGTCGGGCTGGGGCCGCCTGACGGGGACAGCAGGTCTAGCCCGGGAGCCGGGCGCGGCGAGGACGGCGAACAGGTCTACCCCGGCGCCAACTGGTCGGGCCGGCGGGGCCGAGCGGCGAAGGCAACAGGTCTACCCCGGCGCCGGGAGCCGGGCCGGCGGGGCCGAGCGGCGAAGGCAACAGGTCTACCCCGGCGCCGGGCGCCGGGCCGGGGCGCCGGGCGCGCCGAGGACGGCGAACAGCTCTACCCCGGCGCCAACTGGTCGGGCCGGCGGGGCCGAGCGGCGAAGGCAACAGGTCTACCCCGGCGCCAACTGGTCGGGCCGGCGGGGCCGAGCGGCGAAGGCAACAGGTCTACCCCGGCGCCATCTCGTCGGGCCGGGCGCGGCGAGGACGGCGAAGGCAACAGGTGTACCCCGGCGCCAACTGGTCGGGCCGGCGGGGCCGAGCGGCGAAGGCAACAGCTCTACCCCGGCGCCAACTGGTCGGGCCGGCGGGGCCGAGCGGCGAAGGCAACAGGTCTACCCCGGCGCCAACTGGTCGGGCCGGCGGGGCCGAGCGGCGAAGGCAACAGGTCTACCCCGGCGCCATCTCGTCGGGCCGGGCGCGGCGAGGACGGCGAAGGCAACAGGTGTACCCCGGCGCCAACTGGTCGGGCCGGCGGGGCCGAGCGGCGAAGGCAACAGCTCTACCCCGGCGCCAACTCGTCGGGCCGGCGGGGCCGAGCGGCGAAGACAACAGGTGTACCCCGGCGCCAACTGGTCGGGCCGGCGGGGCCGAGCGGCGAAGGCAACAGGTCTACCCCGGCGCCATCTCGTCGGGCCGGGCGCGGCGAGGACGGCGAAGGCAACAGGTGTACCCCGGCGCCAACTGGTCGGGCCGGCGGGGCCGAGCGGCGAAGGCAACAGCTCTACCCCGGCGCCAACTGGTCGGGCCGGCGGGGCCGAGCGGCGAAGGCAACAGGTCTACCCCGGCGCCGGGAGCCGGGCCGGCGGGGCCGAGCGGCGAAGGCAACAGGTCTACCCCGGCGCCGGGCGCCGGGCCGGGGCGCCGGGCGCGCCGAGGACGGCGAACAGCTCTACCCCGGCGCCAACTGGTCGGGCCGGCGGGGCCGAGCGGCGAAGGCAACAGCTCTACCCCGGCGCCAACTGGTCGGGCCGGCGGGGCCGAGCGGCGAAGGCAACAGGTCTACCCCGGCGCCATCTCGTCGGGCCGGGCGCGGCGAGGACGGCGAAGGCAACAGGTGTACCCCGGCGCCAACTGGTCGGGCCGGCGGGGCCGAGCGGCGAAGGCAACAGCTCTACCCCGGCGCCAACTGGTCGGGCCGGCGGGGCCGAGCGGCGAAGGCAACAGGTCTACCCCGGCGCCGGGCGCCGGGCCGGGGCGCCGGGCGCGGCGAGGACGGCGAACAGCTCTACCCCGGCGCCAACTGGTCGGGCCGGCGGGGCCGAGCGGCGAAGGCAACAGGTCTACCCCGGCGCCGGGAGCCGGGCCGGCGGGGCCGAGCGGCGAAGGCAACAGGTCTACCCCGGCGCCAACTGGTCGGGCCGGCGGGGCCGAGCGGCGAAGGCAACAGGTCTACCCCGGCGCCATCTCGTCGGGCCGGCGGGGCCGAGCGGCGAAGGCAACAGGTCTACCCCGGCGCCAACTGGTCGGGCCGGCGGGGCCGAGCGGCGAAGGCAACAGGTCTACCCCGGCGCCGGGAGCCGGGCCGGCGGGGCCGAGCGGCGAAGGCAACAGGTCTACCCCGGCGCCGGGAGGCGGGCCGGGGCGCCGGGCGCGGCGAGGACGGCGAACAGCTCTACCCCGGCGCCAACTGGTCGGGCCGGCGGGGCCGAGCGGCGAAGGCAACAGGTCTACCCCGGCGCCGGGAGCCGGGCCGGCGGGGCCGAGCGGCGAAGGCAACAGGTCTACCCCGGCGCCAACTGGTCGGGCCGGCGGGGCCGAGCGGCGAAGGCAACAGGTCTACCCCGGCGCCATCTCGTCGGGCCGGCGGGGCCGAGCGGCGAAGGCAACAGGTCTACCCCGGCGCCAACTGGTCGGGCCGGCGGGGCCGAGCGGCGAAGGCAACAGGTCTACCCCGGCGCCATCTCGTCGGGCCGGCGGGGCCGAGCGGCGAAGGCAACAGGTCTACCCCGGCGCCATCTCGTCGGGCCGGCGGGGCCGAGCGGCGAAGGCAACAGGTCTACCCCGGCGCCAACTGGTCGGGCCGGCGGGGCCGAGCGGCGAAGGCAACAGGTCTACCCCGGCGCCATCTCGTCGGGCCGGCGGGGCCGAGCGGCGAAGGCAACAGGTCTACCCCGGCGCCAACTGGTCGGGCCGGCGGGGCCGAGCGGCGAAGGCAACAGGTCTACCCCGGCGCCGGGAGCCGGGCCGGCGGGGCCGAGCGGCGAAGGCAACAGGTCTACCCCGGCGCCGGGCGCCGGGCCGGGGCGCCGGGCGCGCCGAGGACGGCGAACAGCTCTACCCCGGCGCCAACTGGTCGGGCCGGCGGGGCCGAGCGGCGAAGGCAACAGGTCTACCCCGGCGCCAACTGGTCGGGCCGGCGGGGCCGAGCGGCGAAGGCAACAGGTCTACCCCGGCGCCATCTCGTCGGGCCGGGCGCGGCGAGGACGGCGAAGGCAACAGGTGTACCCCGGCGCCAACTGGTCGGGCCGGCGGGGCCGAGCGGCGAAGGCAACAGCTCTACCCCGGCGCCAACTGGTCGGGCCGGCGGGGCCGAGCGGCGAAGGCAACAGCTCTACCCCGGCGCCAACTGGTCGGGCCGGCGGGGCCGAGCGGCGAAGGCAACAGGTCTACCCCGGCGCCATCTCGTCGGGCCGGGCGCGGCGAGGACGGCGAAGGCAACAGGTGTACCCCGGCGCCAACTGGTCGGGCCGGCGGGGCCGAGCGGCGAAGGCAACAGCTCTACCCCGGCGCCAACTCGTCGGGCCGGCGGGGCCGAGCGGCGAAGACAACAGGTGTACCCCGGCGCCAACTGGTCGGGCCGGCGGGGCCGAGCGGCGAAGGCAACAGGTCTACCCCGGCGCCATCTCGTCGGGCCGGGCGCGGCGAGGACGGCGAAGGCAACAGGTGTACCCCGGCGCCAACTGGTCGGGCCGGCGGGGCCGAGCGGCGAAGGCAACAGCTCTACCCCGGCGCCAACTGGTCGGGCCGGCGGGGCCGAGCGGCGAAGGCAACAGGTCTACCCCGGCGCCGGGAGCCGGGCCGGCGGGGCCGAGCGGCGAAGGCAACAGGTCTACCCCGGCGCCGGGCGCCGGGCCGGGGCGCCGGGCGCGCCGAGGACGGCGAACAGCTCTACCCCGGCGCCAACTGGTCGGGCCGGCGGGGCCGAGCGGCGAAGGCAACAGCTCTACCCCGGCGCCAACTGGTCGGGCCGGCGGGGCCGAGCGGCGAAGGCAACAGGTCTACCCCGGCGCCATCTCGTCGGGCCGGGCGCGGCGAGGACGGCGAAGGCAACAGGTGTACCCCGGCGCCAACTGGTCGGGCCGGCGGGGCCGAGCGGCGAAGGCAACAGCTCTACCCCGGCGCCAACTGGTCGGGCCGGCGGGGCCGAGCGGCGAAGGCAACAGGTCTACCCCGGCGCCGGGCGCCGGGCCGGGGCGCCGGGCGCGGCGAGGACGGCGAACAGCTCTACCCCGGCGCCAACTGGTCGGGCCGGCGGGGCCGAGCGGCGAAGGCAACAGGTCTACCCCGGCGCCGGGAGCCGGGCCGGCGGGGCCGAGCGGCGAAGGCAACAGGTCTACCCCGGCGCCAACTGGTCGGGCCGGCGGGGCCGAGCGGCGAAGGCAACAGGTCTACCCCGGCGCCATCTCGTCGGGCCGGCGGGGCCGAGCGGCGAAGGCAACAGGTCTACCCCGGCGCCAACTGGTCGGGCCGGCGGGGCCGAGCGGCGAAGGCAACAGGTCTACCCCGGCGCCGGGAGCCGGGCCGGCGGGGCCGAGCGGCGAAGGCAACAGGTCTACCCCGGCGCCGGGAGGCGGGCCGGGGCGCCGGGCGCGGCGAGGACGGCGAACAGCTCTACCCCGGCGCCAACTGGTCGGGCCGGCGGGGCCGAGCGGCGAAGGCAACAGGTCTACCCCGGCGCCGGGAGCCGGGCCGGCGGGGCCGAGCGGCGAAGGCAACAGGTCTACCCCGGCGCCAACTGGTCGGGCCGGCGGGGCCGAGCGGCGAAGGCAACAGGTCTACCCCGGCGCCATCTCGTCGGGCCGGCGGGGCCGAGCGGCGAAGGCAACAGGTCTACCCCGGCGCCAACTGGTCGGGCCGGCGGGGCCGAGCGGCGAAGGCAACAGGTCTACCCCGGCGCCATCTCGTCGGGCCGGCGGGGCCGAGCGGCGAAGGCAACAGGTCTACCCCGGCGCCATCTCGTCGGGCCGGCGGGGCCGAGCGGCGAAGGCAACAGGTCTACCCCGGCGCCAACTGGTCGGGCCGGCGGGGCCGAGCGGCGAAGGCAACAGGTCTACCCCGGCGCCATCTCGTCGGGCCGGCGGGGCCGAGCGGCGAAGGCAACAGGTCTACCCCGGCGCCAACTGGTCGGGCCGGCGGGGCCGAGCGGCGAAGGCAACAGGTCTACCCCGGCGCCGGGAGCCGGGCCGGCGGGGCCGAGCGGCGAAGGCAACAGGTCTACCCCGGCGCCGGGCGCCGGGCCGGGGCGCCGGGCGCGCCGAGGACGGCGAACAGCTCTACCCCGGCGCCAACTGGTCGGGCCGGCGGGGCCGAGCGGCGAAGGCAACAGGTCTACCCCGGCGCCAACTGGTCGGGCCGGCGGGGCCGAGCGGCGAAGGCAA
>NW_028120609.1:0-144748 GCF_965178545.1 Coloeus monedula | reverse complement strand
AAATCAGATAGTAACAAAGTGTCATAATGCTCTCTCCACAGTTCCGTGAGGCGCCACAATGTCACAATGGACTTTTGGTTCCATGAACTTTGGTACTGTCAGCAACAGTCTCCTTGGCTCCGCAGGGTCACAATGGACCCTTGGCTCCGTGAGGTTCAGTAGCGTAACACGGACGCCTTGATTGCATGAGGTTGTGCAGTGTCACAATGATCTCCTTGGTTCTGCGGCCCTGCTGTGTAACAATGGGCCCCTTCCTTTGCTGATGGCTCTGCGTCCTGCCTGGCTCTGCCTTGGCACACAAAGCCTTGGGCTGCTCCAGACTCCTTCTGGGGGACACGTTGCACCACTGCACTGCCCTGGGAGAGAAATTCCTTTCTCCTTGTGTCCAGCCTGGACCTGCCCAGCTGCCCTTGGCATTAATTCTTTCTTTTGCCAGCTGGTCTCTACTAGGTAGAAAGGATCCACCATGTCTGAAACCACCCTTCAAGCCCACCCAGGACTCTCCTCCACTGTCCTCAGTCTCCACTCCACTGAGCACAGAGCTCCTTTGTCCCTCTGTAGTGATCATGTGCTCGAGGCCACGGGCACCTGGACAAGAAGGACGGTTCTTTTCTACAGGAAGGAAACCACAGAACCCCAGTGTTTTGAAGGCAGATGAGAGGCAGCCACCAGAGGCCAAGGCAAGGCAGACGTGTCTGTCCTTGCAGCTTCTGTCTGAAAGCAACCCTTGGACATACGGGGAGTTTTGGAGGTGGAATTCCATTTCAGCTGTGGGTGCCTGGACGGGAATGACACTTCTTCTCCCCAGGAAGGAAAGGGCAGAGCCCCAGTGTTTCAAAGGCTGATTAGTGGTGCCTCAAGGAGGCCAAGGCCAGCCAGACCTGTTTGTCTTGGCAGCTTTTGTCTTGGAGCAATCCTTGGCTAGATGCAATTTGGGAGGCCAAATCCCAGTTTTGTCCGTGGACATCTGGCCCAGAAGGACAGTTCTTTTCCATTGGCAGCAAAGTGAGGAGGCCCAGTGTTTCAAAGGCAGATGAGAGCTGGCCCTCAGGAAGCCAAGGGAAGCTGGACATTCCTGGCAGCTTTTGTCGGGGAGCTATTCCTTGGAGATATGGAATTTCAGAGGTGGATTCCCAATTTTGGCCATGGATGGCTGGACTTGAAAGATGGTTTTTTCCATGGGAAGAGAAGCACAGCCCCCGCGTGTTTTGAAGGCAGATGCGAGGTGGCCCCTAAGAGGCCAAGGCCAGCCTGAGCTGTCTGTCCTGGCAGGTTTCACATGGGAACAATCCTCGGACAGAATCCAATTTGGAGGTAGAATCCTAATTTCAGCCATGGGTCCCTGGAGGAGAAGGACAGTGCTTTCGCACAGAAAGGAAAGCAAGGAACTCCAGCGTTTCAGGGCCAGAGGAGAAGCACCCCTCAACATGCCAAGCTCAGCTGGACCAGGCAGGTGGCCCCCAGGAGGCCAAGCCAACCACACCTGTTCCACGCTCTTTGCAGCCTTGGGGCCCTGCAGCATCACCATTTTGTTCCCCTGAGGCCCAGCAATAGCACAGTGGTCTCCTTGGCTCTACAGCGGCACAAAGGCCCCTTGCTTCCACGAGGCCTGGCTGTGTCACAATGGTTTCCTTGGTTCCATGGGGCTGCAGAATAACACAATGGCCCACTGGTTCCATGAGGTCACAGAGGGTCACAAGGGTCTCCATGATTCCGTAAGGTGCTGCAGGGTCACAATGGCTCCTTGGTTCTATTGGGCTCCCCAGGATCACAATGGCCCCTTGGTTCCACAAGGCCTGGCTGTGGCACACTGGCCCTTTGCTTCCGTGAGACCTTGCAGTGTCACAATGGCCCCTTGCTTCTGTCAGGCCTGGCTGTGTCACAATGGCCCCTGGCTCCCATGAGGCCCTGTGATGTCACAATGGTCTCACTGGTTCCACGAGGCCCTGCAGTTCCACAATGGCCCTTCAGTGTCACAAGGCCTTGAAGTGTCATAATAGTCTCAGCGGGTTGCCCAGCTGCTTCACAATGGCCTCCTTGGTTCCATGATGCCCCGTAGCGTAACAACGGTATCCTTGCTTCCACACAGTCAGAATGGCCCCGTGGCCTCCTGGAGCCCCACAGTGTCACTACGATCCCCTTGATTCCACGAGGCCCTGCCGTGCTACAATGACCCCTTGCTTATACAAGGCCCTGCTGTGTCACAATGGCCCCTTGCTTCTGAAGTGTGCAAGAGCCTAATACTAAGAGAAAGGCGCCAAAAAACGCTTCGCCATTATCACTGCTCAACACCTGAAAGGCTTCAAAAGTGCTTCGTCATGATGGCTGCTTATCATAATCACTTTTGAACGCCTGGAAACTACGTGCCGTACGGGCCGTGCATAGCCCGCCTTGAGGCCCATAAAAAGGAAGGCAAAACTGGTGCAAAATGTGGAGGCAAAAGCAAAAGGTAGAATCCCCGCCCTTTGCCTTTCCCCCCACCACCACCATCGCCTGCCGTGAGGCACCCTGAGGCCTCCGGGAGCCGACGCCGCCCGCCTGGGGAGCACCCCCCAATCCTTCACCCCTGGACTGAAATCCCGAGGGAGTTGTGCAACCCCTAGCCCTGCTCCTTCGTCCCAGGCGGAGCCAGGTTCAGCTGCAAGCATCGAGCCTGCATCTCGGAGGATGGGCCGCCGCTTTCCAGCCAAACTGCTCTAGACTTCAGAAGAGGCAGATAAGAGGCTTCAAACAGCAGGAAAAAAAAGGCAAAAACTTCTCCACTTCCCCCACCCTGTCTCAGCAGCAACAAAGGTAGCACAGTGTGGTGGTGACTTATCCAGTGCTTGTTAGAGTAACCTTGTCTTTTCTAACTTTTCTCTACTTTTCTCCTTCTTCTCTTTGCCTCTCTTACCATTAGATAAAGAGATACCCATTTGTTTGGCACCAACATTTAATCTCGTTTGGTTTTAATCTGGTCTTTGGGAATATTTTGAACCTTCAAAGTTCTTTCCTTTTTATACTCAGAGATTTCCTTTTCTTTGCCCTTCTGGGTGTAAATCAGATAGTAACAAAGTGTCATAATGCTCTCCACAGTTCCGTGAGGCGCCACAATGTCACAATGGACTTTTGGTTCCATGAACTTTGGTACTGTCAGCAACAGTCTCCTTGGCTCCGCAGGGTCACAATGGACCCTTGGCTCCATGAGGTTCAGTAGCGTAACACGGACGCCTTGATTGCATGAGGTTGTGCAGTGTCACAATGATCTCCTTGGTTCTGCGGCCCTGCTGTGTAACAATGGGCCCCTTCCTTTGCTGATGGCTCTGCGTCCTGCCTGCCTCTGCCTTGGCACACAAAGCCTTGGGCTGCTCCAGACTCCTTCTGGGGGACACGTTGCACCACTGCACTGCCCTGGGAGAGAAATTCCTTTCTCCTTGTGTCCAGCCTGGACCTGCCCAGCTGCCCTTGGCATTAATTCTTTCTTTTGCCAGCTGGTCTCTACTAGGTAGAAAGGATCCACCATGTCTGAAACCACCCTTCAAGCCCACCCAGGACTCTCCTCCACTGTCCTCAGTCTCCACTCCACTGAGCACAGAGCTCCTTTGTCCCTCTGTAGTGATCATGTGCTCGAGGCCACGGGCACCTGGACAAGAAGGACGGTTCTTTTCTACAGGAAGGAAACCACAGAACCCCAGTGTTTTGAAGGCAGATGAGAGGCAGCCACCAGAGGCCAAGGCAAGGCAGACGTGTCTGTCCTTGCAGCTTCTGTCTGAAAGCAACCCTTGGACATACGGGGAGTTTTGGAGGTGGAATTCCATTTCAGCTGTGGGTGCCTGGACGGGAATGACACTTCTTCTCCCCAGGAAGGAAAGGGCAGAGCCCCAGTGTTTCAAAGGCTGATTAGTGGTGCCTCAAGGAGGCCAAGGCCAGCCAGACCTGTTTGTCTTGGCAGCTTTTGTCTTGGAGCAATCCTTGGCTAGATGCAATTTGGGAGGCCAAATCCCAGTTTTGTCCGTGGACATCTGGCCCAGAAGGACAGTTCTTTTCCATTGGCAGCAAAGTGAGGAGGCCCAGTGTTTCAAAGGCAGATGAGAGCTGGCCCTCAGGAAGCCAAGGGAAGCTGGACATTCCTGGCAGCTTTTGTCGGGGAGCTATTCCTTGGAGATATGGAATTTCAGAGGTGGATTCCCAATTTTGGCCATGGATGGCTGGACTTGAAAGATGGTTTTTTCCATGGGAAGAGAAGCACAGCCCCCGCGTGTTTTGAAGGCAGATGCGAGGTGGCCCCTAAGAGGCCAAGGCCAGCCTGAGCTGTCTGTCCTGGCAGGTTTCACATGGGAACAATCCTCGGACAGAATCCAATTTGGAGGTAGAATCCTAATTTCAGCCATGGGTCCCTGGAGGAGAAGGACAGTGCTTTCGCACAGAAAGGAAAGCAAGGAACTCCAGCGTTTCAGGGCCAGAGGAGAAGCACCCCTCAACATGCCAAGCTCAGCTGGACCAGGCAGGTGGCCCCCAGGAGGCCAAGCCAACCACACCTGTTCCACGCTCTTTGCAGCCTTGGGGCCCTGCAGCATCACCATTTTGTTCCCCTGAGGCCCAGCAATAGCACAGTGGTCTCCTTGGCTCTACAGCGGCACAAAGGCCCCTTGCTTCCACGAGGCCTGGCTGTGTCACAATGGTTTCCTTGGTTCCATGGGGCTGCAGAATAACACAATGGCCCACTGGTTCCATGAGGTCACAGAGGGTCACAAGGGTCTCCATGATTCCGTAAGGTGCTGCAGGGTCACAATGGCTCCTTGGTTCTATTGGGCTCCCCAGGATCACAATGGCCCCTTGGTTCCACAAGGCCTGGCTGTGGCACACTGGCCCTTTGCTTCCGTGAGACCTTGCAGTGTCACAATGGCCCCTTGCTTCTGTCAGGCCTGGCTGTGTCACAATGGCCCCTGGCTCCCATGAGGCCCTGTGATGTCACAATGGTCTCACTGGTTCCACGAGGCCCTGCAGTTCCACAATGGCCCTTCAGTGTCACAAGGCCTTGAAGTGTCATAATAGTCTCAGCGGGTTGCCCAGCTGCTTCACAATGGCCTCCTTGGTTCCATGATGCCCCGTAGCGTAACAACGGTATCCTTGCTTCCACACAGTCAGAATGGCCCCGTGGCCTCCTGGAGCCCCACAGTGTCACTACGATCCCCTTGATTCCACGAGGCCCTGCCGTGCTACAATGACCCCTTGCTTATACAAGGCCCTGCTGTGTCACAATGGCCCCTTGCTTCTGAAGTGTGCAAGAGCCTAATACTAAGAGAAAGGCGCCAAAAAACGCTTCGCCATTATCACTGCTCAACACCTGAAAGGCTTCAAAAGTGCTTCGTCATGATGGCTGCTTATCATAATCACTTTTGAACGCCTGGAAACTACGTGCCGTACGGGCCGTGCATAGCCCGCCTTGAGGCCCATAAAAAGGAAGGCAAAACTGGTGCAAAATGTGGAGGCAAAAGCAAAAGGTAGAATCCCCGCCCTTTGCCTTTCCCCCCACCACCACCATCGCCTGCCGTGAGGCACCCTGAGGCCTCCGGGAGCCGACGCCGCCCGCCTGGGGAGCACCCCCCAATCCTTCACCCCTGGACTGAAATCCCGAGGGAGTTGTGCAACCCCTAGCCCTGCTCCTTCGTCCCAGGCGGAGCCAGGTTCAGCTGCAAGCATCGAGCCTGCATCTCGGAGGATGGGCCGCCGCTTTCCAGCCAAACTGCTCTAGACTTCAGAAGAGGCAGATAAGAGGCTTCAAACAGCAGGAAAAAAAAGGCAAAAACTTCTCCACTTCCCCCACCCTGTCTCAGCAGCAACAAAGGTAGCACAGTGTGGTGGTGACTTATCCAGTGCTTGTTAGAGTAACCTTGTCTTTTCTAACTTTTCTCTACTTTTCTCCTTCTTTCTCTTTGCCTCTCTTACCATTAGATAAAGAGATACCCATTTGTTTGGCACCAACATTTAATCTCGTTTGGTTTTAATCTGGTCTTTGGGAATATTTTGAACCTTCAAAGTTCTTTCCTTTTTATACTCAGAGATTTCCTTTTCTTTGCCCTTCTGGGTGTAAATCAGATAGTAACAAAGTGTCATAATGCTCTCCACAGTTCCGTGAGGCGCCACAATGTCACAATGGACTTTTGGTTCCATGAACTTTGGTACTGTCAGCAACAGTCTCCTTGGCTCCGCAGGGTCACAATGGACCCTTGGCTCCGTGAGGTTCAGTAGCGTAACACGGACGCCTTGATTGCATGAGGTTGTGCAGTGTCACAATGATCTCCTTGGTTCTGCGGCCCTGCTGTGTAACAATGGGCCCCTTCCTTTGCTGATGGCTCTGCGTCCTGCCTGCCTCTGCCTTGGCACACAAAGCCTTGGGCTGCTCCAGACTCCTTCTGGGGGACACGTTGCACCACTGCACTGCCCTGGGAGAGAAATTCCTTTCTCCTTGTGTCCAGCCTGGACCTGCCCAGCTGCCCTTGGCATTAATTCTTTCTTTTGCCAGCTGGTCTCTACTAGGTAGAAAGGATCCACCATGTCTGAAACCACCCTTCAAGCCCACCCAGGACTCTCCTCCACTGTCCTCAGTCTCCACTCCACTGAGCACAGAGCTCCTTTGTCCCTCTGTAGTGATCATGTGCTCGAGGCCACGGGCACCTGGACAAGAAGGACGGTTCTTTTCTACAGGAAGGAAACCACAGAACCCCAGTGTTTTGAAGGCAGATGAGAGGCAGCCACCAGAGGCCAAGGCAAGGCAGACGTGTCTGTCCTTGCAGCTTCTGTCTGAAAGCAACCCTTGGACATACGGGGAGTTTTGGAGGTGGAATTCCATTTCAGCTGTGGGTGCCTGGACGGGAATGACACTTCTTCTCCCCAGGAAGGAAAGGGCAGAGCCCCAGTGTTTCAAAGGCTGATTAGTGGTGCCTCAAGGAGGCCAAGGCCAGCCAGACCTGTTTGTCTTGGCAGCTTTTGTCTTGGAGCAATCCTTGGCTAGATGCAATTTGGGAGGCCAAATCCCAGTTTTGTCCGTGGACATCTGGCCCAGAAGGACAGTTCTTTTCCATTGGCAGCAAAGTGAGGAGGCCCAGTGTTTCAAAGGCAGATGAGAGCTGGCCCTCAGGAAGCCAAGGGAAGCTGGACATTCCTGGCAGCTTTTGTCGGGGAGCTATTCCTTGGAGATATGGAATTTCAGAGGTGGATTCCCAATTTTGGCCATGGATGGCTGGACTTGAAAGATGGTTTTTTCCATGGGAAGAGAAGCACAGCCCCCGCGTGTTTTGAAGGCAGATGCGAGGTGGCCCCTAAGAGGCCAAGGCCAGCCTGAGCTGTCTGTCCTGGCAGGTTTCACATGGGAACAATCCTCGGACAGAATCCAATTTGGAGGTAGAATCCTAATTTCAGCCATGGGTCCCTGGAGGAGAAGGACAGTGCTTTCGCACAGAAAGGAAAGCAAGGAACTCCAGCGTTTCAGGGCCAGAGGAGAAGCACCCCTCAACATGCCAAGCTCAGCTGGACCAGGCAGGTGGCCCCCAGGAGGCCAAGCCAACCACACCTGTTCCACGCTCTTTGCAGCCTTGGGGCCCTGCAGCATCACCATTTTGTTCCCCTGAGGCCCAGCAATAGCACAGTGGTCTCCTTGGCTCTACAGCGGCACAAAGGCCCCTTGCTTCCACGAGGCCTGGCTGTGTCACAATGGTTTCCTTGGTTCCATGGGGCTGCAGAATAACACAATGGCCCACTGGTTCCATGAGGTCACAGAGGGTCACAAGGGTCTCCATGATTCCGTAAGGTGCTGCAGGGTCACAATGGCTCCTTGGTTCTATTGGGCTCCCCAGGATCACAATGGCCCCTTGGTTCCACAAGGCCTGGCTGTGGCACACTGGCCCTTTGCTTCCGTGAGACCTTGCAGTGTCACAATGGCCCCTTGCTTCTGTGAGGCCTGGCTGTGTCACAATGGCCCCTGGCTCCCATGAGGCCCTGTGATGTCACAATGGTCTCACTGGTTCCACGAGGCCCTGCAGTTCCACAATGGCCCTTCAGTGTCACAAGGCCTTGAAGTGTCATAATAGTCTCAGCGGGTTGCCCAGCTGCTTCACAATGGCCTCCTTGGTTCCATGATGCCCCGTAGCGTAACAACGGTATCCTTGCTTCCACACAGTCAGAATGGCCCCGTGGCCTCCTGGAGCCCCACAGTGTCACTACGATCCCCTTGATTCCACGAGGCCCTGCCGTGCTACAATGACCCCTTGCTTATACAAGGCCCTGCTGTGTCACAATGGCCCCTTGCTTCTGAAGTGTGCAAGAGCCTAATACTAAGAGAAAGGCGCCAAAAAACGCTTCGCCATTATCACTGCTCAACACCTGAAAGGCTTCAAAAGTGCTTCGTCATGATGGCTGCTTATCATAATCACTTTTGAACGCCTGGAAACTACGTGCCGTACGGGCCGTGCATAGCCCGCCTTGAGGCCCATAAAAAGGAAGGCAAAACTGGTGCAAAATGTGGAGGCAAAAGCAAAAGGTAGAATCCCCGCCCTTTGCCTTTCCCCCCACCACCACCATCGCCTGCCGTGAGGCACCCTGAGGCCTCCGGGAGCCGACGCCGCCCACCTGGGGAGCACCCCCCAATCCTTCACCCCTGGACTGAAATCCCGAGGGAGTTGTGCAACCCCTAGCCCTGCTCCTTCGTCCCAGGCGGAGCCAGGTTCAGCTGCAAGCATCGAGCCTGCATCTCGGAGGATGGGCCGCCGCTTTCCAGCCAAACTGCTCTAGACTTCAGAAGAGGCAGATAAGAGGCTTCAAACAGCAGGAAAAAAAAGGCAAAAACTTCTCCACTTCCCCCACCCTGTCTCAGCAGCAACAAAGGTAGCACAGTGTGGTGGTGACTTATCCAGTGCTTGTTAGAGTAACCTTGTCTTTTCTAACTTTTCTCTACTTTTCTCCTTCTTTCTCTTTGCCTCTCTTACCATTAGATAAAGAGATACCCATTTGTTTGGCACCAACATTTAATCTCGTTTGGTTTTAATCTGGTCTTTGGGAATATTTTGAACCTTCAAAGTTCTTTCCTTTTTATACTCAGAGATTTCCTTTTCTTTGCCCTTCTGGGTGTAAATCAGATAGTAACAAAGTGTCATAATGCTCTCCACAGTTCCGTGAGGCGCCACAATGTCACAATGGACTTTTGGTTCCATGAACTTTGGTACTGTCAGCAACAGTCTCCTTGGCTCCGCAGGGTCACAATGGACCCTTGGCTCCGTGAGGTTCAGTAGCGTAACACGGACGCCTTGATTGCATGAGGTTGTGCAGTGTCACAATGATCTCCTTGGTTCTGCGGCCCTGCTGTGTAACAATGGGCCCCTTCCTTTGCTGATGGCTCTGCGTCCTGCCTGGCTCTGCCTTGGCACACAAAGCCTTGGGCTGCTCCAGACTCCTTCTGGGGGACACGTTGCACCACTGCACTGCCCTGGGAGAGAAATTCCTTTCTCCTTGTGTCCAGCCTGGACCTGCCCAGCTGCCCTTGGCATTAATTCTTTCTTTTGCCAGCTGGTCTCTACTAGGTAGAAAGGATCCACCATGTCTGAAACCACCCTTCAAGCCCACCCAGGACTCTCCTCCACTGTCCTCAGTCTCCACTCCACTGAGCACAGAGCTCCTTTGTCCCTCTGTAGTGATCATGTGCTCGAGGCCACGGGCACCTGGACAAGAAGGACGGTTCTTTTCTACAGGAAGGAAACCACAGAACCCCAGTGTTTTGAAGGCAGATGAGAGGCAGCCACCAGAGGCCAAGGCAAGGCAGACGTGTCTGTCCTTGCAGCTTCTGTCTGAAAGCAACCCTTGGACATACGGGGAGTTTTGGAGGTGGAATTCCATTTCAGCTGTGGGTGCCTGGACGGGAATGACACTTCTTCTCCCCAGGAAGGAAAGGGCAGAGCCCCAGTGTTTCAAAGGCTGATTAGTGGTGCCTCAAGGAGGCCAAGGCCAGCCAGACCTGTTTGTCTTGGCAGCTTTTGTCTTGGAGCAATCCTTGGCTAGATGCAATTTGGGAGGCCAAATCCCAGTTTTGTCCGTGGACATCTGGCCCAGAAGGACAGTTCTTTTCCATTGGCAGCAAAGTGAGGAGGCCCAGTGTTTCAAAGGCAGATGAGAGCTGGCCCTCAGGAAGCCAAGGGAAGCTGGACATTCCTGGCAGCTTTTGTCGGGGAGCTATTCCTTGGAGATATGGAATTTCAGAGGTGGATTCCCAATTTTGGCCATGGATGGCTGGACTTGAAAGATGGTTTTTTCCATGGGAAGAGAAGCACAGCCCCCGCGTGTTTTGAAGGCAGATGCGAGGTGGCCCCTAAGAGGCCAAGGCCAGCCTGAGCTGTCTGTCCTGGCAGGTTTCACATGGGAACAATCCTCGGACAGAATCCAATTTGGAGGTAGAATCCTAATTTCAGCCATGGGTCCCTGGAGGAGAAGGACAGTGCTTTCGCACAGAAAGGAAAGCAAGGAACTCCAGCGTTTCAGGGCCAGAGGAGAAGCACCCCTCAACATGCCAAGCTCAGCTGGACCAGGCAGGTGGCCCCCAGGAGGCCAAGCCAACCACACCTGTTCCACGCTCTTTGCAGCCTTGGGGCCCTGCAGCATCACCATTTTGTTCCCCTGAGGCCCAGCAATAGCACAGTGGTCTCCTTGGCTCTACAGCGGCACAAAGGCCCCTTGCTTCCACGAGGCCTGGCTGTGTCACAATGGTTTCCTTGGTTCCATGGGGCTGCAGAATAACACAATGGCCCACTGGTTCCATGAGGTCACAGAGGGTCACAAGGGTCTCCATGATTCCGTAAGGTGCTGCAGGGTCACAATGGCTCCTTGGTTCTATTGGGCTCCCCAGGATCACAATGGCCCCTTGGTTCCACAAGGCCTGGCTGTGGCACACTGGCCCTTTGCTTCCGTGAGACCTTGCAGTGTCACAATGGCCCCTTGCTTCTGTCAGGCCTGGCTGTGTCACAATGGCCCCTGGCTCCCATGAGGCCCTGTGATGTCACAATGGTCTCACTGGTTCCACGAGGCCCTGCAGTTCCACAATGGCCCTTCAGTGTCACAAGGCCTTGAAGTGTCATAATAGTCTCAGCGGGTTGCCCAGCTGCTTCACAATGGCCTCCTTGGTTCCATGATGCCCCGTAGCGTAACAACGGTATCCTTGCTTCCACACAGTCAGAATGGCCCCGTGGCCTCCTGGAGCCCCACAGTGTCACTACGATCCCCTTGATTCCACGAGGCCCTGCCGTGCTACAATGACCCCTTGCTTATACAAGGCCCTGCTGTGTCACAATGGCCCCTTGCTTCTGAAGTGTGCAAGAGCCTAATACTAAGAGAAAGGCGCCAAAAAACGCTTCGCCATTATCACTGCTCAACACCTGAAAGGCTTCAAAAGTGCTTCGTCATGATGGCTGCTTATCATAATCACTTTTGAACGCCTGGAAACTACGTGCCGTACGGGCCGTGCATAGCCCGCCTTGAGGCCCATAAAAAGGAAGGCAAAACTGGTGCAAAATGTGGAGGCAAAAGCAAAAGGTAGAATCCCCGCCCTTTGCCTTTCCCCCCACCACCACCATCGCCTGCCGTGAGGCACCCTGAGGCCTCCGGGAGCCGACGCCGCCCGCCTGGGGAGCACCCCCCAATCCTTCACCCCTGGACTGAAATCCCGAGGGAGTTGTGCAACCCCTAGCCCTGCTCCTTCGTCCCAGGCGGAGCCAGGTTCAGCTGCAAGCATCGAGCCTGCATCTCGGAGGATGGGCCGCCGCTTTCCAGCCAAACTGCTCTAGACTTCAGAAGAGGCAGATAAGAGGCTTCAAACAGCAGGAAAAAAAAGGCAAAAACTTCTCCACTTCCCCCACCCTGTCTCAGCAGCAACAAAGGTAGCACAGTGTGGTGGTGACTTATCCAGTGCTTGTTAGAGTAACCTTGTCTTTTCTAACTTTTCTCTACTTTTCTCCTTCTTTCTCTTTGCCTCTCTTACCATTAGATAAAGAGATACCCATTTGTTTGGCACCAACATTTAATCTCGTTTGGTTTTAATCTGGTCTTTGGGAATATTTTGAACCTTCAAAGTTCTTTCCTTTTTATACTCAGAGATTTCCTTTTCTTTGCCCTTCTGGGTGTAAATCAGATAGTAACAAAGTGTCATAATGCTCTCCACAGTTCCGTGAGGCGCCACAATGTCACAATGGACTTTTGGTTCCATGAACTTTGGTACTGTCAGCAACAGTCTCCTTGGCTCCGCAGGGTCACAATGGACCCTTGGCTCCATGAGGTTCAGTAGCGTAACACGGACGCCTTGATTGCATGAGGTTGTGCAGTGTCACAATGATCTCCTTGGTTCTGCGGCCCTGCTGTGTAACAATGGGCCCCTTCCTTTGCTGATGGCTCTGCGTCCTGCCTGCCTCTGCCTTGGCACACAAAGCCTTGGGCTGCTCCAGACTCCTTCTGGGGGACACGTTGCACCACTGCACTGCCCTGGGAGAGAAATTCCTTTCTCCTTGTGTCCAGCCTGGACCTGCCCAGCTGCCCTTGGCATTAATTCTTTCTTTTGCCAGCTGGTCTCTACTAGGTAGAAAGGATCCACCATGTCTGAAACCACCCTTCAAGCCCACCCAGGACTCTCCTCCACTGTCCTCAGTCTCCACTCCACTGAGCACAGAGCTCCTTTGTCCCTCTGTAGTGATCATGTGCTCGAGGCCACGGGCACCTGGACAAGAAGGACGGTTCTTTTCTACAGGAAGGAAACCACAGAACCCCAGTGTTTTGAAGGCAGATGAGAGGCAGCCACCAGAGGCCAAGGCAAGGCAGACGTGTCTGTCCTTGCAGCTTCTGTCTGAAAGCAACCCTTGGACATACGGGGAGTTTTGGAGGTGGAATTCCATTTCAGCTGTGGGTGCCTGGACGGGAATGACACTTCTTCTCCCCAGGAAGGAAAGGGCAGAGCCCCAGTGTTTCAAAGGCTGATTAGTGGTGCCTCAAGGAGGCCAAGGCCAGCCAGACCTGTTTGTCTTGGCAGCTTTTGTCTTGGAGCAATCCTTGGCTAGATGCAATTTGGGAGGCCAAATCCCAGTTTTGTCCGTGGACATCTGGCCCAGAAGGACAGTTCTTTTCCATTGGCAGCAAAGTGAGGAGGCCCAGTGTTTCAAAGGCAGATGAGAGCTGGCCCTCAGGAAGCCAAGGGAAGCTGGACATTCCTGGCAGCTTTTGTCGGGGAGCTATTCCTTGGAGATATGGAATTTCAGAGGTGGATTCCCAATTTTGGCCATGGATGGCTGGACTTGAAAGATGGTTTTTTCCATGGGAAGAGAAGCACAGCCCCCGCGTGTTTTGAAGGCAGATGCGAGGTGGCCCCTAAGAGGCCAAGGCCAGCCTGAGCTGTCTGTCCTGGCAGGTTTCACATGGGAACAATCCTCGGACAGAATCCAATTTGGAGGTAGAATCCTAATTTCAGCCATGGGTCCCTGGAGGAGAAGGACAGTGCTTTCGCACAGAAAGGAAAGCAAGGAACTCCAGCGTTTCAGGGCCAGAGGAGAAGCACCCCTCAACATGCCAAGCTCAGCTGGACCAGGCAGGTGGCCCCCAGGAGGCCAAGCCAACCACACCTGTTCCACGCTCTTTGCAGCCTTGGGGCCCTGCAGCATCACCATTTTGTTCCCCTGAGGCCCAGCAATAGCACAGTGGTCTCCTTGGCTCTACAGCGGCACAAAGGCCCCTTGCTTCCACGAGGCCTGGCTGTGTCACAATGGTTTCCTTGGTTCCATGGGGCTGCAGAATAACACAATGGCCCACTGGTTCCATGAGGTCACAGAGGGTCACAAGGGTCTCCATGATTCCGTAAGGTGCTGCAGGGTCACAATGGCTCCTTGGTTCTATTGGGCTCCCCAGGATCACAATGGCCCCTTGGTTCCACAAGGCCTGGCTGTGGCACACTGGCCCCTGGCTCCCATGAGGCCCTGTGATGTCACAATGGTCTCACTGGTTCCACGAGGCCCTGCAGTTCCACAATGGCCCTTCAGTGTCACAAGGCCTTGAAGTGTCATAATAGTCTCAGCGGGTTGCCCAGCTGCTTCACAATGGCCTCCTTGGTTCCATGATGCCCCGTAGCGTAACAACGGTATCCTTGCTTCCACACAGTCAGAATGGCCCCGTGGCCTCCTGGAGCCCCACAGTGTCACTACGATCCCCTTGATTCCACGAGGCCCTGCCGTGCTACAATGACCCCTTGCTTATACAAGGCCCTGCTGTGTCACAATGGCCCCTTGCTTCTGAAGTGTGCAAGAGCCTAATACTAAGAGAAAGGCGCCAAAAAACGCTTCGCCATTATCACTGCTCAACACCTGAAAGGCTTCAAAAGTGCTTCGTCATGATGGCTGCTTATCATAATCACTTTTGAACGCCTGGAAACTACGTGCCGTACGGGCCGTGCATAGCCCGCCTTGAGGCCCATAAAAAGGAAGGCAAAACTGGTGCAAAATGTGGAGGCAAAAGCAAAAGGTAGAATCCCCGCCCTTTGCCTTTCCCCCCACCACCACCATCGCCTGCCGTGAGGCACCCTGAGGCCTCCGGGAGCCGACGCCGCCCGCCTGGGGAGCACCCCCCAATCCTTCACCCCTGGACTGAAATCCCGAGGGAGTTGTGCAACCCCTAGCCCTGCTCCTTCGTCCCAGGCGGAGCCAGGTTCAGCTGCAAGCATCGAGCCTGCATCTCGGAGGATGGGCCGCCGCTTTCCAGCCAAACTGCTCTAGACTTCAGAAGAGGCAGATAAGAGGCTTCAAACAGCAGGAAAAAAAAGGCAAAAACTTCTCCACTTCCCCCACCCTGTCTCAGCAGCAACAAAGGTAGCACAGTGTGGTGGTGACTTATCCAGTGCTTGTTAGAGTAACCTTGTCTTTTCTAACTTTTCTCTACTTTTCTCCTTCTTTCTCTTTGCCTCTCTTACCATTAGATAAAGAGATACCCATTTGTTTGGCACCAACATTTAATCTCGTTTGGTTTTAATCTGGTCTTTGGGAATATTTTGAACCTTCAAAGTTCCTTCCTTTTTATACTCAGAGATTTCCTTTTCTTTGCCCTTCTGGGTGTAAATCAGATAGTAACAAAGTGTCATAATGCTCTCCACGGTTCCGTGAGGCGCCACAATGTCACAATGGACTTTTGGTTCCATGAACTTTGGTACTGTCAGCAACAGTCTCCTTGGCTCCGCAGGGTCACAATGGACCCTTGGCTCCATGAGGTTCAGTAGCGTAACACGGACGCCTTGATTGCATGAGGTTGTGCAGTGTCACAATGATCTCCTTGGTTCTGCGGCCCTGCTGTGTAACAATGGGCCCCTTCCTTTGCTGATGGCTCTGCGTCCTGCCTGCCTCTGCCTTGGCACACAAAGCCTTGGGCTGCTCCAGACTCCTTCTGGGGGACACGTTGCACCACTGCACTGCCCTGGGAGAGAAATTCCTTTCTCCTTGTGTCCAGCCTGGACCTGCCCAGCTGCCCTTGGCATTAATTCTTTCTTTTGCCAGCTGGTCTCTACTAGGTAGAAAGGATCCACCATGTCTGAAACCACCCTTCAAGCCCACCCAGGACTCTCCTCCACTGTCCTCAGTCTCCACTCCACTGAGCACAGAGCGCCTTTGTCCCTCTGTAGTGATCATGTGCTCGAGGCCACAGGCACCTGGACAAGAAGGTCGGTTCTTTTCTACAGGAAGGAAACCACAGAACCCCAGTGTTTTGAAGGCAGATGAGAGGCAGCCACCAGAGGCCAAGGCAAGGCAGACGTGTCTGTCCTTGCAGCTTCTGTCTGAAAGCAACCCTTGGACATACGGGGAGTTTTGGAGGTGGAATTCCATTTCAGCTGTGGGTGCCTGGACGGGAATGACACTTCTTCTCCCCAGGAAGGAAAGGGCAGAGCCCCAGTGTTTCAAAGGCTGATTAGTGGTGCCTCAAGGAGGCCAAGGCCAGCCAGACCTGTTTGTCTTGGCAGCTTTTGTCTTGGAGCAATCCTTGGCTAGATGCAATTTGGGAGGCCAAATCCCAGTTTTGTCCGTGGACATCTGGCCCAGAAGGACAGTTCTTTTCCATTGGCAGCAAAGTGAGGAGGCCCAGTGTTTCAAAGGCAGATGAGAGCTGGCCCTCAGGAAGCCAAGGGAAGCTGGACATTCCTGGCAGCTTTTGTCGGGGAGCTATTCCTTGGAGATATGGAATTTCAGAGGTGGATTCCCAATTTTGGCCATGGATGGCTGGACTTGAAAGATGGTTTTTTCCATGGGAAGAGAAGCACAGCCCCCGCGTGTTTTGAAGGCAGATGCGAGGTGGCCCCTAAGAGGCCAAGGCCAGCCTGAGCTGTCTGTCCTGGCAGGTTTCACATGGGAACAATCCTCGGACAGAATCCAATTTGGAGGTAGAATCCTAATTTCAGCCATGGGTCCCTGGAGGAGAAGGACAGTGCTTTCGCACAGAAAGGAAAGCAAGGAACTCCAGCGTTTCAGGGCCAGAGGAGAAGCACCCCTCAACATGCCAAGCTCAGCTGGACCAGGCAGGTGGCCCCCAGGAGGCCAAGCCAACCACACCTGTTCCACGCTCTTTGCAGCCTTGGGGCCCTGCAGCATCACCATTTTGTTCCCCTGAGGCCCAGCAATAGCACAGTGGTCTCCTTGGCTCTACAGCGGCACAAAGGCCCCTTGCTTCCACGAGGCCTGGCTGTGTCACAATGGTTTCCTTGGTTCCATGGGGCTGCAGAATAACACAATGGCCCACTGGTTCCATGAGGTCACAGAGGGTCACAAGGGTCTCCATGATTCCGTAAGGTGCTGCAGGGTCACAATGGCTCCTTGGTTCTATTGGGCTCCCCAGGATCACAATGGCCCCTTGGTTCCACAAGGCCTGGCTGTGGCACACTGGCCCTTTGCTTCCGTGAGACCTTGCAGTGTCACAATGGCCCCTTGCTTCTGTCAGGCCTGGCTGTGTCACAATGGCCCCTGGCTCCCATGAGGCCCTGTGATGTCACAATGGTCTCACTGGTTCCACGAGGCCCTGCAGTTCCACAATGGCCCTTCAGTGTCACAAGGCCTTGAAGTGTCATAATAGTCTCAGCGGGTTGCCCAGCTGCTTCACAATGGCCTCCTTGGTTCCATGATGCCCCGTAGCGTAACAACGGTATCCTTGCTTCCACACAGTCAGAATGGCCCCGTGGCCTCCTGGAGCCCCACAGTGTCACTACGATCCCCTTGATTCCACGAGGCCCTGCCGTGCTACAATGACCCCTTGCTTATACAAGGCCCTGCTGTGTCACAATGGCCCCTTGCTTCTGAAGTGTGCAAGAGCCTAATACTAAGAGAAAGGCGCCAAAAAACGCTTCGCCATTATCACTGCTCAACACCTGAAAGGCTTCAAAAGTGCTTCGTCATGATGGCTGCTTATCATAATCACTTTTGAACGCCTGGAAACTACGTGCCGTACGGGCCGTGCATAGCCCGCCTTGAGGCCCATAAAAAGGAAGGCAAAACTGGTGCAAAATGTGGAGGCAAAAGCAAAAGGTAGAATCCCCGCCCTTTGCCTTTCCCCCCACCACCACCATCGCCTGCCGTGAGGCACCCTGAGGCCTCCGGGAGCCGACGCCGCCCGCCTGGGGAGCACCCCCCAATCCTTCACCCCTGGACTGAAATCCCGAGGGAGTTGTGCAACCCCTAGCCCTGCTCCTTCGTCCCAGGCGGAGCCAGGTTCAGCTGCAAGCATCGAGCCTGCATCTCGGAGGATGGGCCGCCGCTTTCCAGCCAAACTGCTCTAGACTTCAGAAGAGGCAGATAAGAGGCTTCAAACAGCAGGAAAAAAAAGGCAAAAACTTCTCCACTTCCCCCACCCTGTCTCAGCAGCAACAAAGGTAGCACAGTGTGGTGGTGACTTATCCAGTGCTTGTTAGAGTAACCTTGTCTTTTCTAACTTTTCTCTACTTTTCTCCTTCTTTCTCTTTGCCTCTCTTACCATTAGATAAAGAGATACCCATTTGTTTGGCACCAACATTTAATCTCGTTTGGTTTTAATCTGGTCTTTGGGAATATTTTGAACCTTCAAAGTTCTTTCCTTTTTATACTCAGAGATTTCCTTTTCTTTGCCCTTCTGGGTGTAAATCAGATAGTAACAAAGTGTCATAATGCTCTCCACGGTTCCGTGAGGCGCCACAATGTCACAATGGACTTTTGGTTCCATGAACTTTGGTACTGTCAGCAACAGTCTCCTTGGCTCCGCAGGGTCACAATGGACCCTTGGCTCCATGAGGTTCAGTAGCGTAACACGGACGCCTTGATTGCATGAGGTTGTGCAGTGTCACAATGATCTCCTTGGTTCTGCGGCCCTGCTGTGTAACAATGGGCCCCTTCCTTTGCTGATGGCTCTGCGTCCTGCCTGCCTCTGCCTTGGCACACAAAGCCTTGGGCTGCTCCAGACTCCTTCTGGGGGACACGTTGCACCACTGCACTGCCCTGGGAGAGAAATTCCTTTCTCCTTGTGTCCAGCCTGGACCTGCCCAGCTGCCCTTGGCATTAATTCTTTCTTTTGCCAGCTGGTCTCTACTAGGTAGAAAGGATCCACCATGTCTGAAACCACCCTTCAAGCCCACCCAGGACTCTCCTCCACTGTCCTCAGTCTCCACTCCACTGAGCACAGAGCTCCTTTGTCCCTCTGTAGTGATCATGTGCTCGAGGCCACGGGCACCTGGACAAGAAGGACGGTTCTTTTCTACAGGAAGGAAACCACAGAACCCCAGTGTTTTGAAGGCAGATGAGAGGCAGCCACCAGAGGCCAAGGCAAGGCAGACGTGTCTGTCCTTGCAGCTTCTGTCTGAAAGCAACCCTTGGACATACGGGGAGTTTTGGAGGTGGAATTCCATTTCAGCTGTGGGTGCCTGGACGGGAATGACACTTCTTCTCCCCAGGAAGGAAAGGGCAGAGCCCCAGTGTTTCAAAGGCTGATTAGTGGTGCCTCAAGGAGGCCAAGGCCAGCCAGACCTGTTTGTCTTGGCAGCTTTTGTCTTGGAGCAATCCTTGGCTAGATGCAATTTGGGAGGCCAAATCCCAGTTTTGTCCGTGGACATCTGGCCCAGAAGGACAGTTCTTTTCCATTGGCAGCAAAGTGAGGAGGCCCAGTGTTTCAAAGGCAGATGAGAGCTGGCCCTCAGGAAGCCAAGGGAAGCTGGACATTCCTGGCAGCTTTTGTCGGGGAGCTATTCCTTGGAGATATGGAATTTCAGAGGTGGATTCCCAATTTTGGCCATGGATGGCTGGACTTGAAAGATGGTTTTTTCCATGGGAAGAGAAGCACAGCCCCCGCGTGTTTTGAAGGCAGATGCGAGGTGGCCCCTAAGAGGCCAAGGCCAGCCTGAGCTGTCTGTCCTGGCAGGTTTCACATGGGAACAATCCTCGGACAGAATCCAATTTGGAGGTAGAATCCTAATTTCAGCCATGGGTCCCTGGAGGAGAAGGACAGTGCTTTCGCACAGAAAGGAAAGCAAGGAACTCCAGCGTTTCAGGGCCAGAGGAGAAGCACCCCTCAACATGCCAAGCTCAGCTGGACCAGGCAGGTGGCCCCCAGGAGGCCAAGCCAACCACACCTGTTCCACGCTCTTTGCAGCCTTGGGGCCCTGCAGCATCACCATTTTGTTCCCCTGAGGCCCAGCAATAGCACAGTGGTCTCCTTGGCTCTACAGCGGCACAAAGGCCCCTTGCTTCCACGAGGCCTGGCTGTGTCACAATGGTTTCCTTGGTTCCATGGGGCTGCAGAATAACACAATGGCCCACTGGTTCCATGAGGTCACAGAGGGTCACAAGGGTCTCCATGATTCCGTAAGGTGCTGCAGGGTCACAATGGCTCCTTGGTTCTATTGGGCTCCCCAGGATCACAATGGCCCCTTGGTTCCACAAGGCCTGGCTGTGGCACACTGGCCCTTTGCTTCCGTGAGACCTTGCAGTGTCACAATGGCCCCTTGCTTCTGTCAGGCCTGGCTGTGTCACAATGGCCCCTGGCTCCCATGAGGCCCTGTGATGTCACAATGGTCTCACTGGTTCCACGAGGCCCTGCAGTTCCACAATGGCCCTTCAGTGTCACAAGGCCTTGAAGTGTCATAATAGTCTCAGCGGGTTGCCCAGCTGCTTCACAATGGCCTCCTTGGTTCCATGATGCCCCGTAGCGTAACAACGGTATCCTTGCTTCCACACAGTCAGAATGGCCCCGTGGCCTCCTGGAGCCCCACAGTGTCACTACGATCCCCTTGATTCCACGAGGCCCTGCCGTGCTACAATGACCCCTTGCTTATACAAGGCCCTGCTGTGTCACAATGGCCCCTTGCTTCTGAAGTGTGCAAGAGCCTAATACTAAGAGAAAGGCGCCAAAAAACGCTTCGCCATTATCACTGCTCAACACCTGAAAGGCTTCAAAAGTGCTTCGTCATGATGGCTGCTTATCATAATCACTTTTGAACGCCTGGAAACTACGTGCCGTACGGGCCGTGCATAGCCCGCCTTGAGGCCCATAAAAAGGAAGGCAAAACTGGTGCAAAATGTGGAGGCAAAAGCAAAAGGTAGAATCCCCGCCCTTTGCCTTTCCCCCCACCACCACCATCGCCTGCCGTGAGGCACCCTGAGGCCTCCGGGAGCCGACGCCGCCCGCCTGGGGAGCACCCCCCAATCCTTCACCCCTGGACTGAAATCCCGAGGGAGTTGTGCAACCCCTAGCCCTGCTCCTTCGTCCCAGGCGGAGCCAGGTTCAGCTGCAAGCATCGAGCCTGCATCTCGGAGGATGGGCCGCCGCTTTCCAGCCAAACTGCTCTAGACTTCAGAAGAGGCAGATAAGAGGCTTCAAACAGCAGGAAAAAAAAGGCAAAAACTTCTCCACTTCCCCCACCCTGTCTCAGCAGCAACAAAGGTAGCACAGTGTGGTGGTGACTTATCCAGTGCTTGTTAGAGTAACCTTGTCTTTTCTAACTTTTCTCTACTTTTCTCCTTCTTTCTCTTTGCCTCTCTTACCATTAGATAAAGAGATACCCATTTGTTTGGCACCAACATTTAATCTCGTTTGGTTTTAATCTGGTCTTTGGGAATATTTTGAACCTTCAAAGTTCCTTCCTTTTTATACTCAGAGATTTCCTTTTCTTTGCCCTTCTGGGTGTAAATCAGATAGTAACAAAGTGTCATAATGCTCTCCACGGTTCCGTGAGGCGCCACAATGTCACAATGGACTTTTGGTTCCATGAACTTTGGTACTGTCAGCAACAGTCTCCTTGGCTCCGCAGGGTCACAATGGACCCTTGGCTCCATGAGGTTCAGTAGCGTAACACGGACGCCTTGATTGCATGAGGTTGTGCAGTGTCACAATGATCTCCTTGGTTCTGCGGCCCTGCTGTGTAACAATGGGCCCCTTCCTTTGCTGATGGCTCTGCGTCCTGCCTGCCTCTGCCTTGGCACACAAAGCCTTGGGCTGCTCCAGACTCCTTCTGGGGGACACGTTGCACCACTGCACTGCCCTGGGAGAGAAATTCCTTTCTCCTTGTGTCCAGCCTGGACCTGCCCAGCTGCCCTTGGCATTAATTCTTTCTTTTGCCAGCTGGTCTCTACTAGGTAGAAAGGATCCACCATGTCTGAAACCACCCTTCAAGCCCACCCAGGACTCTCCTCCACTGTCCTCAGTCTCCACTCCACTGAGCACAGAGCTCCTTTGTCCCTCTGTAGTGATCATGTGCTCGAGGCCACAGGCACCTGGACAAGAAGGTCGGTTCTTTTCTACAGGAAGGAAACCACAGAACCCCAGTGTTTTGAAGGCAGATGAGAGGCAGCCACCAGAGGCCAAGGCAAGGCAGACGTGTCTGTCCTTGCAGCTTCTGTCTGAAAGCAACCCTTGGACATACGGGGAGTTTTGGAGGTGGAATTCCATTTCAGCTGTGGGTGCCTGGACGGGAATGACACTTCTTCTCCCCAGGAAGGAAAGGGCAGAGCCCCAGTGTTTCAAAGGCTGATTAGTGGTGCCTCAAGGAGGCCAAGGCCAGCCAGACCTGTTTGTCTTGGCAGCTTTTGTCTTGGAGCAATCCTTGGCTAGATGCAATTTGGGAGGCCAAATCCCAGTTTTGTCCGTGGACATCTGGCCCAGAAGGACAGTTCTTTTCCATTGGCAGCAAAGTGAGGAGGCCCAGTGTTTCAAAGGCAGATGAGAGCTGGCCCTCAGGAAGCCAAGGGAAGCTGGACATTCCTGGCAGCTTTTGTCGGGGAGCTATTCCTTGGAGATATGGAATTTCAGAGGTGGATTCCCAATTTTGGCCATGGATGGCTGGACTTGAAAGATGGTTTTTTCCATGGGAAGAGAAGCACAGCCCCCGCGTGTTTTGAAGGCAGATGCGAGGTGGCCCCTAAGAGGCCAAGGCCAGCCTGAGCTGTCTGTCCTGGCAGGTTTCACATGGGAACAATCCTCGGACAGAATCCAATTTGGAGGTAGAATCCTAATTTCAGCCATGGGTCCCTGGAGGAGAAGGACAGTGCTTTCGCACAGAAAGGAAAGCAAGGAACTCCAGCGTTTCAGGGCCAGAGGAGAAGCACCCCTCAACATGCCAAGCTCAGCTGGACCAGGCAGGTGGCCCCCAGGAGGCCAAGCCAACCACACCTGTTCCACGCTCTTTGCAGCCTTGGGGCCCTGCAGCATCACCATTTTGTTCCCCTGAGGCCCAGCAATAGCACAGTGGTCTCCTTGGCTCTACAGCGGCACAAAGGCCCCTTGCTTCCACGAGGCCTGGCTGTGTCACAATGGTTTCCTTGGTTCCATGGGGCTGCAGAATAACACAATGGCCCACTGGTTCCATGAGGTCACAGAGGGTCACAAGGGTCTCCATGATTCCGTAAGGTGCTGCAGGGTCACAATGGCTCCTTGGTTCTATTGGGCTCCCCAGGATCACAATGGCCCCTTGGTTCCACAAGGCCTGGCTGTGGCACACTGGCCCCTGGCTCCCATGAGGCCCTGTGATGTCACAATGGTCTCACTGGTTCCACGAGGCCCTGCAGTTCCACAATGGCCCTTCAGTGTCACAAGGCCTTGAAGTGTCATAATAGTCTCAGCGGGTTGCCCAGCTGCTTCACAATGGCCTCCTTGGTTCCATGATGCCCCGTAGCGTAACAACGGTATCCTTGCTTCCACACAGTCAGAATGGCCCCGTGGCCTCCTGGAGCCCCACAGTGTCACTACGATCCCCTTGATTCCACGAGGCCCTGCCGTGCTACAATGACCCCTTGCTTATACAAGGCCCTGCTGTGTCACAATGGCCCCTTGCTTCTGAAGTGTGCAAGAGCCTAATACTAAGAGAAAGGCGCCAAAAAACGCTTCGCCATTATCACTGCTCAACACCTGAAAGGCTTCAAAAGTGCTTCGTCATGATGGCTGCTTATCATAATCACTTTTGAACGCCTGGAAACTACGTGCCGTACGGGCCGTGCATAGCCCGCCTTGAGGCCCATAAAAAGGAAGGCAAAACTGGTGCAAAATGTGGAGGCAAAAGCAAAAGGTAGAATCCCCGCCCTTTGCCTTTCCCCCCACCACCACCATCGCCTGCCGTGAGGCACCCTGAGGCCTCCGGGAGCCGACGCCGCCCGCCTGGGGAGCACCCCCCAATCCTTCACCCCTGGACTGAAATCCCGAGGGAGTTGTGCAACCCCTAGCCCTGCTCCTTCGTCCCAGGCGGAGCCAGGTTCAGCTGCAAGCATCGAGCCTGCATCTCGGAGGATGGGCCGCCGCTTTCCAGCCAAACTGCTCTAGACTTCAGAAGAGGCAGATAAGAGGCTTCAAACAGCAGGAAAAAAAAGGCAAAAACTTCTCCACTTCCCCCACCCTGTCTCAGCAGCAACAAAGGTAGCACAGTGTGGTGGTGACTTATCCAGTGCTTGTTAGAGTAACCTTGTCTTTTCTAACTTTTCTCTACTTTTCTCCTTCTTTCTCTTTGCCTCTCTTACCATTAGATAAAGAGATACCCATTTGTTTGGCACCAACATTTAATCTCGTTTGGTTTTAATCTGGTCTTTGGGAATATTTTGAACCTTCAAAGTTCCTTCCTTTTTATACTCAGAGATTTCCTTTTCTTTGCCCTTCTGGGTGTAAATCAGATAGTAACAAAGTGTCATAATGCTCTCCACGGTTCCGTGAGGCGCCACAATGTCACAATGGACTTTTGGTTCCATGAACTTTGGTACTGTCAGCAACAGTCTCCTTGGCTCCGCAGGGTCACAATGGACCCTTGGCTCCATGAGGTTCAGTAGCGTAACACGGACGCCTTGATTGCATGAGGTTGTGCAGTGTCACAATGATCTCCTTGGTTCTGCGGCCCTGCTGTGTAACAATGGGCCCCTTCCTTTGCTGATGGCTCTGCGTCCTGCCTGCCTCTGCCTTGGCACACAAAGCCTTGGGCTGCTCCAGACTCCTTCTGGGGGACACGTTGCACCACTGCACTGCCCTGGGAGAGAAATTCCTTTCTCCTTGTGTCCAGCCTGGACCTGCCCAGCTGCCCTTGGCATTAATTCTTTCTTTTGCCAGCTGGTCTCTACTAGGTAGAAAGGATCCACCATGTCTGAAACCACCCTTCAAGCCCACCCAGGACTCTCCTCCACTGTCCTCAGTCTCCACTCCACTGAGCACAGAGCGCCTTTGTCCCTCTGTAGTGATCATGTGCTCGAGGCCACAGGCACCTGGACAAGAAGGTCGGTTCTTTTCTACAGGAAGGAAACCACAGAACCCCAGTGTTTTGAAGGCAGATGAGAGGCAGCCACCAGAGGCCAAGGCAAGGCAGACGTGTCTGTCCTTGCAGCTTCTGTCTGAAAGCAACCCTTGGACATACGGGGAGTTTTGGAGGTGGAATTCCATTTCAGCTGTGGGTGCCTGGACGGGAATGACACTTCTTCTCCCCAGGAAGGAAAGGGCAGAGCCCCAGTGTTTCAAAGGCTGATTAGTGGTGCCTCAAGGAGGCCAAGGCCAGCCAGACCTGTTTGTCTTGGCAGCTTTTGTCTTGGAGCAATCCTTGGCTAGATGCAATTTGGGAGGCCAAATCCCAGTTTTGTCCGTGGACATCTGGCCCAGAAGGACAGTTCTTTTCCATTGGCAGCAAAGTGAGGAGGCCCAGTGTTTCAAAGGCAGATGAGAGCTGGCCCTCAGGAAGCCAAGGGAAGCTGGACATTCCTGGCAGCTTTTGTCGGGGAGCTATTCCTTGGAGATATGGAATTTCAGAGGTGGATTCCCAATTTTGGCCATGGATGGCTGGACTTGAAAGATGGTTTTTTCCATGGGAAGAGAAGCACAGCCCCCGCGTGTTTTGAAGGCAGATGCGAGGTGGCCCCTAAGAGGCCAAGGCCAGCCTGAGCTGTCTGTCCTGGCAGGTTTCACATGGGAACAATCCTCGGACAGAATCCAATTTGGAGGTAGAATCCTAATTTCAGCCATGGGTCCCTGGAGGAGAAGGACAGTGCTTTCGCACAGAAAGGAAAGCAAGGAACTCCAGCGTTTCAGGGCCAGAGGAGAAGCACCCCTCAACATGCCAAGCTCAGCTGGACCAGGCAGGTGGCCCCCAGGAGGCCAAGCCAACCACACCTGTTCCACGCTCTTTGCAGCCTTGGGGCCCTGCAGCATCACCATTTTGTTCCCCTGAGGCCCAGCAATAGCACAGTGGTCTCCTTGGCTCTACAGCGGCACAAAGGCCCCTTGCTTCCACGAGGCCTGGCTGTGTCACAATGGTTTCCTTGGTTCCATGGGGCTGCAGAATAACACAATGGCCCACTGGTTCCATGAGGTCACAGAGGGTCACAAGGGTCTCCATGATTCCGTAAGGTGCTGCAGGGTCACAATGGCTCCTTGGTTCTATTGGGCTCCCCAGGATCACAATGGCCCCTTGGTTCCACAAGGCCTGGCTGTGGCACACTGGCCCTTTGCTTCCGTGAGACCTTGCAGTGTCACAATGGCCCCTTGCTTCTGTCAGGCCTGGCTGTGTCACAATGGCCCCTGGCTCCCATGAGGCCCTGTGATGTCACAATGGTCTCACTGGTTCCACGAGGCCCTGCAGTTCCACAATGGCCCTTCAGTGTCACAAGGCCTTGAAGTGTCATAATAGTCTCAGCGGGTTGCCCAGCTGCTTCACAATGGCCTCCTTGGTTCCATGATGCCCCGTAGCGTAACAACGGTATCCTTGCTTCCACACAGTCAGAATGGCCCCGTGGCCTCCTGGAGCCCCACAGTGTCACTACGATCCCCTTGATTCCACGAGGCCCTGCCGTGCTACAATGACCCCTTGCTTATACAAGGCCCTGCTGTGTCACAATGGCCCCTTGCTTCTGAAGTGTGCAAGAGCCTAATACTAAGAGAAAGGCGCCAAAAAACGCTTCGCCATTATCACTGCTCAACACCTGAAAGGCTTCAAAAGTGCTTCGTCATGATGGCTGCTTATCATAATCACTTTTGAACGCCTGGAAACTACGTGCCGTACGGGCCGTGCATAGCCCGCCTTGAGGCCCATAAAAAGGAAGGCAAAACTGGTGCAAAATGTGGAGGCAAAAGCAAAAGGTAGAATCCCCGCCCTTTGCCTTTCCCCCCACCACCACCATCGCCTGCCGTGAGGCACCCTGAGGCCTCCGGGAGCCGACGCCGCCCGCCTGGGGAGCACCCCCCAATCCTTCACCCCTGGACTGAAATCCCGAGGGAGTTGTGCAACCCCTAGCCCTGCTCCTTCGTCCCAGGCGGAGCCAGGTTCAGCTGCAAGCATCGAGCCTGCATCTCGGAGGATGGGCCGCCGCTTTCCAGCCAAACTGCTCTAGACTTCAGAAGAGGCAGATAAGAGGCTTCAAACAGCAGGAAAAAAAAGGCAAAAACTTCTCCACTTCCCCCACCCTGTCTCAGCAGCAACAAAGGTAGCACAGTGTGGTGGTGACTTATCCAGTGCTTGTTAGAGTAACCTTGTCTTTTCTAACTTTTCTCTACTTTTCTCCTTCTTTCTCTTTGCCTCTCTTACCATTAGATAAAGAGATACCCATTTGTTTGGCACCAACATTTAATCTCGTTTGGTTTTAATCTGGTCTTTGGGAATATTTTGAACCTTCAAAGTTCTTTCCTTTTTATACTCAGAGATTTCCTTTTCTTTGCCCTTCTGGGTGTAAATCAGATAGTAACAAAGTGTCATAATGCTCTCCACGGTTCCGTGAGGCGCCACAATGTCACAATGGACTTTTGGTTCCATGAACTTTGGTACTGTCAGCAACAGTCTCCTTGGCTCCGCAGGGTCACAATGGACCCTTGGCTCCATGAGGTTCAGTAGCGTAACACGGACGCCTTGATTGCATGAGGTTGTGCAGTGTCACAATGATCTCCTTGGTTCTGCGGCCCTGCTGTGTAACAATGGGCCCCTTCCTTTGCTGATGGCTCTGCGTCCTGCCTGCCTCTGCCTTGGCACACAAAGCCTTGGGCTGCTCCAGACTCCTTCTGGGGGACACGTTGCACCACTGCACTGCCCTGGGAGAGAAATTCCTTTCTCCTTGTGTCCAGCCTGGACCTGCCCAGCTGCCCTTGGCATTAATTCTTTCTTTTGCCAGCTGGTCTCTACTAGGTAGAAAGGATCCACCATGTCTGAAACCACCCTTCAAGCCCACCCAGGACTCTCCTCCACTGTCCTCAGTCTCCACTCCACTGAGCACAGAGCTCCTTTGTCCCTCTGTAGTGATCATGTGCTCGAGGCCACGGGCACCTGGACAAGAAGGACGGTTCTTTTCTACAGGAAGGAAACCACAGAACCCCAGTGTTTTGAAGGCAGATGAGAGGCAGCCACCAGAGGCCAAGGCAAGGCAGACGTGTCTGTCCTTGCAGCTTCTGTCTGAAAGCAACCCTTGGACATACGGGGAGTTTTGGAGGTGGAATTCCATTTCAGCTGTGGGTGCCTGGACGGGAATGACACTTCTTCTCCCCAGGAAGGAAAGGGCAGAGCCCCAGTGTTTCAAAGGCTGATTAGTGGTGCCTCAAGGAGGCCAAGGCCAGCCAGACCTGTTTGTCTTGGCAGCTTTTGTCTTGGAGCAATCCTTGGCTAGATGCAATTTGGGAGGCCAAATCCCAGTTTTGTCCGTGGACATCTGGCCCAGAAGGACAGTTCTTTTCCATTGGCAGCAAAGTGAGGAGGCCCAGTGTTTCAAAGGCAGATGAGAGCTGGCCCTCAGGAAGCCAAGGGAAGCTGGACATTCCTGGCAGCTTTTGTCGGGGAGCTATTCCTTGGAGATATGGAATTTCAGAGGTGGATTCCCAATTTTGGCCATGGATGGCTGGACTTGAAAGATGGTTTTTTCCATGGGAAGAGAAGCACAGCCCCCGCGTGTTTTGAAGGCAGATGCGAGGTGGCCCCTAAGAGGCCAAGGCCAGCCTGAGCTGTCTGTCCTGGCAGGTTTCACATGGGAACAATCCTCGGACAGAATCCAATTTGGAGGTAGAATCCTAATTTCAGCCATGGGTCCCTGGAGGAGAAGGACAGTGCTTTCGCACAGAAAGGAAAGCAAGGAACTCCAGCGTTTCAGGGCCAGAGGAGAAGCACCCCTCAACATGCCAAGCTCAGCTGGACCAGGCAGGTGGCCCCCAGGAGGCCAAGCCAACCACACCTGTTCCACGCTCTTTGCAGCCTTGGGGCCCTGCAGCATCACCATTTTGTTCCCCTGAGGCCCAGCAATAGCACAGTGGTCTCCTTGGCTCTACAGCGGCACAAAGGCCCCTTGCTTCCACGAGGCCTGGCTGTGTCACAATGGTTTCCTTGGTTCCATGGGGCTGCAGAATAACACAATGGCCCACTGGTTCCATGAGGTCACAGAGGGTCACAAGGGTCTCCATGATTCCGTAAGGTGCTGCAGGGTCACAATGGCTCCTTGGTTCTATTGGGCTCCCCAGGATCACAATGGCCCCTTGGTTCCACAAGGCCTGGCTGTGGCACACTGGCCCCTGGCTCCCATGAGGCCCTGTGATGTCACAATGGTCTCACTGGTTCCACGAGGCCCTGCAGTTCCACAATGGCCCTTCAGTGTCACAAGGCCTTGAAGTGTCATAATAGTCTCAGCGGGTTGCCCAGCTGCTTCACAATGGCCTCCTTGGTTCCATGATGCCCCGTAGCGTAACAACGGTATCCTTGCTTCCACACAGTCAGAATGGCCCCGTGGCCTCCTGGAGCCCCACAGTGTCACTACGATCCCCTTGATTCCACGAGGCCCTGCCGTGCTACAATGACCCCTTGCTTATACAAGGCCCTGCTGTGTCACAATGGCCCCTTGCTTCTGAAGTGTGCAAGAGCCTAATACTAAGAGAAAGGCGCCAAAAAACGCTTCGCCATTATCACTGCTCAACACCTGAAAGGCTTCAAAAGTGCTTCGTCATGATGGCTGCTTATCATAATCACTTTTGAACGCCTGGAAACTACGTGCCGTACGGGCCGTGCATAGCCCGCCTTGAGGCCCATAAAAAGGAAGGCAAAACTGGTGCAAAATGTGGAGGCAAAAGCAAAAGGTAGAATCCCCGCCCTTTGCCTTTCCCCCCACCACCACCATCGCCTGCCGTGAGGCACCCTGAGGCCTCCGGGAGCCGACGCCGCCCGCCTGGGGAGCACCCCCCAATCCTTCACCCCTGGACTGAAATCCCGAGGGAGTTGTGCAACCCCTAGCCCTGCTCCTTCGTCCCAGGCGGAGCCAGGTTCAGCTGCAAGCATCGAGCCTGCATCTCGGAGGATGGGCCGCCGCTTTCCAGCCAAACTGCTCTAGACTTCAGAAGAGGCAGATAAGAGGCTTCAAACAGCAGGAAAAAAAAGGCAAAAACTTCTCCACTTCCCCCACCCTGTCTCAGCAGCAACAAAGGTAGCACAGTGTGGTGGTGACTTATCCAGTGCTTGTTAGAGTAACCTTGTCTTTTCTAACTTTTCTCTACTTTTCTCCTTCTTTCTCTTTGCCTCTCTTACCATTAGATAAAGAGATACCCATTTGTTTGGCACCAACATTTAATCTCATTTGGTTTTAATCTGGTCTTTGGGAATATTTTGAACCTTCAAAGTTCCTTCCTTTTTATACTCAGAGATTTCCTTTTCTTTGCCCTTCTGGGTGTAAATCAGATAGTAACAAAGTGTCATAATGCTCTCCACGGTTCCGTGAGGCGCCACAATGTCACAATGGACTTTTGGTTCCATGAACTTTGGTACTGTCAGCAACAGTCTCCTTGGCTCCGCAGGGTCACAATGGACCCTTGGCTCCATGAGGTTCAGTAGCGTAACACGGACGCCTTGATTGCATGAGGTTGTGCAGTGTCACAATGATCTCCTTGGTTCTGCGGCCCTGCTGTGTAACAATGGGCCCCTTCCTTTGCTGATGGCTCTGCGTCCTGCCTGCCTCTGCCTTGGCACACAAAGCCTTGGGCTGCTCCAGACTCCTTCTGGGGGACACGTTGCACCACTGCACTGCCCTGGGAGAGAAATTCCTTTCTCCTTGTGTCCAGCCTGGACCTGCCCAGCTGCCCTTGGCATTAATTCTTTCTTTTGCCAGCTGGTCTCTACTAGGTAGAAAGGATCCACCATGTCTGAAACCACCCTTCAAGCCCACCCAGGACTCTCCTCCACTGTCCTCAGTCTCCACTCCACTGAGCACAGAGCTCCTTTGTCCCTCTGTAGTGATCATGTGCTCGAGGCCACAGGCACCTGGACAAGAAGGTCGGTTCTTTTCTACAGGAAGGAAACCACAGAACCCCAGTGTTTTGAAGGCAGATGAGAGGCAGCCACCAGAGGCCAAGGCAAGGCAGACGTGTCTGTCCTTGCAGCTTCTGTCTGAAAGCAACCCTTGGACATACGGGGAGTTTTGGAGGTGGAATTCCATTTCAGCTGTGGGTGCCTGGACGGGAATGACACTTCTTCTCCCCAGGAAGGAAAGGGCAGAGCCCCAGTGTTTCAAAGGCTGATTAGTGGTGCCTCAAGGAGGCCAAGGCCAGCCAGACCTGTTTGTCTTGGCAGCTTTTGTCTTGGAGCAATCCTTGGCTAGATGCAATTTGGGAGGCCAAATCCCAGTTTTGTCCGTGGACATCTGGCCCAGAAGGACAGTTCTTTTCCATTGGCAGCAAAGTGAGGAGGCCCAGTGTTTCAAAGGCAGATGAGAGCTGGCCCTCAGGAAGCCAAGGGAAGCTGGACATTCCTGGCAGCTTTTGTCGGGGAGCTATTCCTTGGAGATATGGAATTTCAGAGGTGGATTCCCAATTTTGGCCATGGATGGCTGGACTTGAAAGATGGTTTTTTCCATGGGAAGAGAAGCACAGCCCCCGCGTGTTTTGAAGGCAGATGCGAGGTGGCCCCTAAGAGGCCAAGGCCAGCCTGAGCTGTCTGTCCTGGCAGGTTTCACATGGGAACAATCCTCGGACAGAATCCAATTTGGAGGTAGAATCCTAATTTCAGCCATGGGTCCCTGGAGGAGAAGGACAGTGCTTTCGCACAGAAAGGAAAGCAAGGAACTCCAGCGTTTCAGGGCCAGAGGAGAAGCACCCCTCAACATGCCAAGCTCAGCTGGACCAGGCAGGTGGCCCCCAGGAGGCCAAGCCAACCACACCTGTTCCACGCTCTTTGCAGCCTTGGGGCCCTGCAGCATCACCATTTTGTTCCCCTGAGGCCCAGCAATAGCACAGTGGTCTCCTTGGCTCTACAGCGGCACAAAGGCCCCTTGCTTCCACGAGGCCTGGCTGTGTCACAATGGTTTCCTTGGTTCCATGGGGCTGCAGAATAACACAATGGCCCACTGGTTCCATGAGGTCACAGAGGGTCACAAGGGTCTCCATGATTCCGTAAGGTGCTGCAGGGTCACAATGGCTCCTTGGTTCTATTGGGCTCCCCAGGATCACAATGGCCCCTTGGTTCCACAAGGCCTGGCTGTGGCACACTGGCCCTTTGCTTCCGTGAGACCTTGCAGTGTCACAATGGCCCCTTGCTTCTGTGAGGCCTGGCTGTGTCACAATGGCCCCTGGCTCCCATGAGGCCCTGTGATGTCACAATGGTCTCACTGGTTCCACGAGGCCCTGCAGTTCCACAATGGCCCTTCAGTGTCACAAGGCCTTGAAGTGTCATAATAGTCTCAGCGGGTTGCCCAGCTGCTTCACAATGGCCTCCTTGGTTCCATGATGCCCCGTAGCGTAACAACGGTATCCTTGCTTCCACACAGTCAGAATGGCCCCGTGGCCTCCTGGAGCCCCACAGTGTCACTACGATCCCCTTGATTCCACGAGGCCCTGCCGTGCTACAATGACCCCTTGCTTATACAAGGCCCTGCTGTGTCACAATGGCCCCTTGCTTCTGAAGTGTGCAAGAGCCTAATACTAAGAGAAAGGCGCCAAAAAACGCTTCGCCATTATCACTGCTCAACACCTGAAAGGCTTCAAAAGTGCTTCGTCACGATGGCTGCTTATCATAATCACTTTTGAACGCCTGGAAACTACGTGCCGTACGGGCCGTGCATAGCCCGCCTTGAGGCCCATAAAAAGGAAGGCAAAACTGGTGCAAAATGTGGAGGCAAAAGCAAAAGGTAGAATCCCCGCCCTTTGCCTTTCCCCCCACCACCACCATCGCCTGCCGTGAGGCACCCTGAGGCCTCCGGGAGCTGACGCCGCCCGCCTGGGGAGCACCCCCCAATCCTTCACCCCTGGACTGAAATCCCGAGGGAGTTGTGCAACCCCTAGCCCTGCTCCTTCGTCCCAGGCGGAGCCAGGTTCAGCTGCAAGCATCGAGCCTGCATCTCGGAGGATGGGCCGCCGCTTTCCAGCCAAACTGCTCTAGACTTCAGAAGAGGCAGATAAGAGGCTTCAAACAGCAGGGGAAAAAAGGCAAAAACTTCTCCACTTCCCCCACCCTGTCTCAGCAGCAACAAAGGTAGCACAGTGTGGTGGTGACTTATCCAGTGCTTGTTAGAGTAACCTTGTCTTTTCTAACTTTTCTCTACTTTTCTCCTTCTTTCTCTTTGCCTCTCTTACCATTAGATAAAGAGATACCCATTTGTTTGGCACCAACATTTAATCTCGTTTGGTTTTAATCTGGTCTTTGGGAATATTTTGAACCTTCAAAGTTCTTTCCTTTTTATACTCAGAGATTTCCTTTTCTTTGCCCTTCTGGGTGTAAATCAGATAGTAACAAAGTGTCATAATGCTCTCCACGGTTCCGTGAGGCGCCACAATGTCACAATGGACTTTTGGTTCCATGAACTTTGGTACTGTCAGCAACAGTCTCCTTGGCTCCGCAGGGTCACAATGGACCCTTGGCTCCGTGAGGTTCAGTAGCGTAACACGGACGCCTTGATTGCATGAGGTTGTGCAGTGTCACAATGATCTCCTTGGTTCTGCGGCCCTGCTGTGTAACAATGGGCCCCTTCCTTTGCTGATGGCTCTGCGTCCTGCCTGCCTCTGCCTTGGCACACAAAGCCTTGGGCTGCTCCAGACTCCTTCTGGGGGACACGTTGCACCACTGCACTGCCCTGGGAGAGAAATTCCTTTCTCCTTGTGTCCAGCCTGGACCTGCCCAGCTGCCCTTGGCATTAATTCTTTCTTTTGCCAGCTGGTCTCTACTAGGTAGAAAGGATCCACCATGTCTGAAACCACCCTTCAAGCCCACCCAGGACTCTCCTCCACTGTCCTCAGTCTCCACTCCACTGAGCACAGAGCTCCTTTGTCCCTCTGTAGTGATCATGTGCTCGAGGCCACAGGCACCTGGACAAGAAGGTCGGTTCTTTTCTACAGGAAGGAAACCACAGAACCCCAGTGTTTTGAAGGCAGATGAGAGGCAGCCACCAGAGGCCAAGGCAAGGCAGACGTGTCTGTCCTTGCAGCTTCTGTCTGAAAGCAACCCTTGGACATACGGGGAGTTTTGGAGGTGGAATTCCATTTCAGCTGTGGGTGCCTGGACGGGAATGACACTTCTTCTCCCCAGGAAGGAAAGGGCAGAGCCCCAGTGTTTCAAAGGCTGATTAGTGGTGCCTCAAGGAGGCCAAGGCCAGCCAGACCTGTTTGTCTTGGCAGCTTTTGTCTTGGAGCAATCCTTGGCTAGATGCAATTTGGGAGGCCAAATCCCAGTTTTGTCCGTGGACATCTGGCCCAGAAGGACAGTTCTTTTCCATTGGCAGCAAAGTGAGGAGGCCCAGTGTTTCAAAGGCAGATGAGAGCTGGCCCTCAGGAAGCCAAGGGAAGCTGGACATTCCTGGCAGCTTTTGTCGGGGAGCTATTCCTTGGAGATATGGAATTTCAGAGGTGGATTCCCAATTTTGGCCATGGATGGCTGGACTTGAAAGATGGTTTTTTCCATGGGAAGAGAAGCACAGCCCCTGCGTGTTTTGAAGGCAGATGCGAGGTGGCCCCTAAGAGGCCAAGGCCAGCCTGAGCTGTCTGTCCTGGCAGGTTTCACATGGGAACAATCCTCGGACAGAATCCAATTTGGAGGTAGAATCCTAATTTCAGCCATGGGTCCCTGGAGGAGAAGGACAGTGCTTTCGCACAGAAAGGAAAGCAAGGAACTCCAGCGTTTCAGGGCCAGAGGAGAAGCACCCCTCAACATGCCAAGCTCAGCTGGACCAGGCAGGTGGCCCCCAGGAGGCCAAGCCAACCACACCTGTTCCACGCTCTTTGCAGCCTTGGGGCCCTGCAGCATCACCATTTTGTTCCCCTGAGGCCCAGCAATAGCACAGTGGTCTCCTTGGCTCTACAGCGGCACAAAGGCCCCTTGCTTCCACGAGGCCTGGCTGTGTCACAATGGTTTCCTTGGTTCCATGGGGCTGCAGAATAACACAATGGCCCACTGGTTCCATGAGGTCACAGAGGGTCACAAGGGTCTCCATGATTCCGTAAGGTGCTGCAGGGTCACAATGGCTCCTTGGTTCTATTGGGCTCCCCAGGATCACAATGGCCCCTTGGTTCCACAAGGCCTGGCTGTGGCACACTGGCCCCTGGCTCCCATGAGGCCCTGTGATGTCACAATGGTCTCACTGGTTCCACGAGGCCCTGCAGTTCCACAATGGCCCTTCAGTGTCACAAGGCCTTGAAGTGTCATAATAGTCTCAGCGGGTTGCCCAGCTGCTTCACAATGGCCTCCTTGGTTCCATGATGCCCCGTAGCGTAACAACGGTATCCTTGCTTCCACACAGTCAGAATGGCCCCGTGGCCTCCTGGAGCCCCACAGTGTCACTACGATCCCCTTGATTCCACGAGGCCCTGCCGTGCTACAATGACCCCTTGCTTATACAAGGCCCTGCTGTGTCACAATGGCCCCTTGCTTCTGAAGTGTGCAAGAGCCTAATACTAAGAGAAAGGCGCCAAAAAACGCTTCGCCATTATCACTGCTCAACACCTGAAAGGCTTCAAAAGTGCTTCGTCATGATGGCTGCTTATCATAATCACTTTTGAACGCCTGGAAACTACGTGCCGTACGGGCCGTGCATAGCCCGCCTTGAGGCCCATAAAAAGGAAGGCAAAACTGGTGCAAAATGTGGAGGCAAAAGCAAAAGGTAGAATCCCCGCCCTTTGCCTTTCCCCCCACCACCACCATCGCCTGCCGTGAGGCACCCTGAGGCCTCCGGGAGCCGACGCCGCCCGCCTGGGGAGCACCCCCCAATCCTTCACCCCTGGACTGAAATCCCGAGGGAGTTGTGCAACCCCTAGCCCTGCTCCTTCGTCCCAGGCGGAGCCAGGTTCAGCTGCAAGCATCGAGCCTGCATCTCGGAGGATGGGCCGCCGCTTTCCAGCCAAACTGCTCTAGACTTCAGAAGAGGCAGATAAGAGGCTTCAAACAGCAGGAAAAAAAAGGCAAAAACTTCTCCACTTCCCCCACCCTGTCTCAGCAGCAACAAAGGTAGCACAGTGTGGTGGTGACTTATCCAGTGCTTGTTAGAGTAACCTTGTCTTTTCTAACTTTTCTCTACTTTTCTCCTTCTTTCTCTTTGCCTCTCTTACCATTAGATAAAGAGATACCCATTTGTTTGGCACCAACATTTAATCTCGTTTGGTTTTAATCTGGTCTTTGGGAATATTTTGAACCTTCAAAGTTCTTTCCTTTTTATACTCAGAGATTTCCTTTTCTTTGCCCTTCTGGGTGTAAATCAGATAGTAACAAAGTGTCATAATGCTCTCCACGGTTCCGTGAGGCGCCACAATGTCACAATGGACTTTTGGTTCCATGAACTTTGGTACTGTCAGCAACAGTCTCCTTGGCTCCGCAGGGTCACAATGGACCCTTGGCTCCATGAGGTTCAGTAGCGTAACACGGACGCCTTGATTGCATGAGGTTGTGCAGTGTCACAATGATCTCCTTGGTTCTGCGGCCCTGCTGTGTAACAATGGGCCCCTTCCTTTGCTGATGGCTCTGCGTCCTGCCTGCCTCTGCCTTGGCACACAAAGCCTTGGGCTGCTCCAGACTCCTTCTGGGGGACACGTTGCACCACTGCACTGCCCTGGGAGAGAAATTCCTTTCTCCTTGTGTCCAGCCTGGACCTGCCCAGCTGCCCTTGGCATTAATTCTTTCTTTTGCCAGCTGGTCTCTACTAGGTAGAAAGGATCCACCATGTCTGAAACCACCCTTCAAGCCCACCCAGGACTCTCCTCCACTGTCCTCAGTCTCCACTCCACTGAGCACAGAGCTCCTTTGTCCCTCTGTAGTGATCATGTGCTCGAGGCCACGGGCACCTGGACAAGAAGGACGGTTCTTTTCTACAGGAAGGAAACCACAGAACCCCAGTGTTTTGAAGGCAGATGAGAGGCAGCCACCAGAGGCCAAGGCAAGGCAGACGTGTCTGTCCTTGCAGCTTCTGTCTGAAAGCAACCCTTGGACATACGGGGAGTTTTGGAGGTGGAATTCCATTTCAGCTGTGGGTGCCTGGACGGGAATGACACTTCTTCTCCCCAGGAAGGAAAGGGCAGAGCCCCAGTGTTTCAAAGGCTGATTAGTGGTGCCTCAAGGAGGCCAAGGCCAGCCAGACCTGTTTGTCTTGGCAGCTTTTGTCTTGGAGCAATCCTTGGCTAGATGCAATTTGGGAGGCCAAATCCCAGTTTTGTCCGTGGACATCTGGCCCAGAAGGACAGTTCTTTTCCATTGGCAGCAAAGTGAGGAGGCCCAGTGTTTCAAAGGCAGATGAGAGCTGGCCCTCAGGAAGCCAAGGGAAGCTGGACATTCCTGGCAGCTTTTGTCGGGGAGCTATTCCTTGGAGATATGGAATTTCAGAGGTGGATTCCCAATTTTGGCCATGGATGGCTGGACTTGAAAGATGGTTTTTTCCATGGGAAGAGAAGCACAGCCCCCGCGTGTTTTGAAGGCAGATGCGAGGTGGCCCCTAAGAGGCCAAGGCCAGCCTGAGCTGTCTGTCCTGGCAGGTTTCACATGGGAACAATCCTCGGACAGAATCCAATTTGGAGGTAGAATCCTAATTTCAGCCATGGGTCCCTGGAGGAGAAGGACAGTGCTTTCGCACAGAAAGGAAAGCAAGGAACTCCAGCGTTTCAGGGCCAGAGGAGAAGCACCCCTCAACATGCCAAGCTCAGCTGGACCAGGCAGGTGGCCCCCAGGAGGCCAAGCCAACCACACCTGTTCCACGCTCTTTGCAGCCTTGGGGCCCTGCAGCATCACCATTTTGTTCCCCTGAGGCCCAGCAATAGCACAGTGGTCTCCTTGGCTCTACAGCGGCACAAAGGCCCCTTGCTTCCACGAGGCCTGGCTGTGTCACAATGGTTTCCTTGGTTCCATGGGGCTGCAGAATAACACAATGGCCCACTGGTTCCATGAGGTCACAGAGGGTCACAAGGGTCTCCATGATTCCGTAAGGTGCTGCAGGGTCACAATGGCTCCTTGGTTCTATTGGGCTCCCCAGGATCACAATGGCCCCTTGGTTCCACAAGGCCTGGCTGTGGCACACTGGCCCCTGGCTCCCATGAGGCCCTGTGATGTCACAATGGTCTCACTGGTTCCACGAGGCCCTGCAGTTCCACAATGGCCCTTCAGTGTCACAAGGCCTTGAAGTGTCATAATAGTCTCAGCGGGTTGCCCAGCTGCTTCACAATGGCCTCCTTGGTTCCATGATGCCCCGTAGCGTAACAACGGTATCCTTGCTTCCACACAGTCAGAATGGCCCCGTGGCCTCCTGGAGCCCCACAGTGTCACTACGATCCCCTTGATTCCACGAGGCCCTGCCGTGCTACAATGACCCCTTGCTTATACAAGGCCCTGCTGTGTCACAATGGCCCCTTGCTTCTGAAGTGTGCAAGAGCCTAATACTAAGAGAAAGGCGCCAAAAAACGCTTCGCCATTATCACTGCTCAACACCTGAAAGGCTTCAAAAGTGCTTCGTCATGATGGCTGCTTATCATAATCACTTTTGAACGCCTGGAAACTACGTGCCGTACGGGCCGTGCATAGCCCGCCTTGAGGCCCATAAAAAGGAAGGCAAAACTGGTGCAAAATGTGGAGGCAAAAGCAAAAGGTAGAATCCCCGCCCTTTGCCTTTCCCCCCACCACCACCATCGCCTGCCGTGAGGCACCCTGAGGCCTCCGGGAGCCGACGCCGCCCGCCTGGGGAGCACCCCCCAATCCTTCACCCCTGGACTGAAATCCCGAGGGAGTTGTGCAACCCCTAGCCCTGCTCCTTCGTCCCAGGCGGAGCCAGGTTCAGCTGCAAGCATCGAGCCTGCATCTCGGAGGATGGGCCGCCGCTTTCCAGCCAAACTGCTCTAGACTTCAGAAGAGGCAGATAAGAGGCTTCAAACAGCAGGAAAAAAAAGGCAAAAACTTCTCCACTTCCCCCACCCTGTCTCAGCAGCAACAAAGGTAGCACAGTGTGGTGGTGACTTATCCAGTGCTTGTTAGAGTAACCTTGTCTTTTCTAACTTTTCTCTACTTTTCTCCTTCTTTCTCTTTGCCTCTCTTACCATTAGATAAAGAGATACCCATTTGTTTGGCACCAACATTTAATCTCGTTTGGTTTTAATCTGGTCTTTGGGAATATTTTGAACCTTCAAAGTTCCTTCCTTTTTATACTCAGAGATTTCCTTTTCTTTGCCCTTCTGGGTGTAAATCAGATAGTAACAAAGTGTCATAATGCTCTCCACGGTTCCGTGAGGCGCCACAATGTCACAATGGACTTTTGGTTCCATGAACTTTGGTACTGTCAGCAACAGTCTCCTTGGCTCCGCAGGGTCACAATGGACCCTTGGCTCCATGAGGTTCAGTAGCGTAACACGGACGCCTTGATTGCATGAGGTTGTGCAGTGTCACAATGATCTCCTTGGTTCTGCGGCCCTGCTGTGTAACAATGGGCCCCTTCCTTTGCTGATGGCTCTGCGTCCTGCCTGGCTCTGCCTTGGCACACAAAGCCTTGGGCTGCTCCAGACTCCTTCTGGGGGACACGTTGCACCACTGCACTGCCCTGGGAGAGAAATTCCTTTCTCCTTGTGTCCAGCCTGGACCTGCCCAGCTGCCCTTGGCATTAATTCTTTCTTTTGCCAGCTGGTCTCTACTAGGTAGAAAGGATCCACCATGTCTGAAACCACCCTTCAAGCCCACCCAGGACTCTCCTCCACTGTCCTCAGTCTCCACTCCACTGAGCACAGAGCTCCTTTGTCCCTCTGTAGTGATCATGTGCTCGAGGCCACAGGCACCTGGACAAGAAGGTCGGTTCTTTTCTACAGGAAGGAAACCACAGAACCCCAGTGTTTTGAAGGCAGATGAGAGGCAGCCACCAGAGGCCAAGGCAAGGCAGACGTGTCTGTCCTTGCAGCTTCTGTCTGAAAGCAACCCTTGGACATACGGGGAGTTTTGGAGGTGGAATTCCATTTCAGCTGTGGGTGCCTGGACGGGAATGACACTTCTTCTCCCCAGGAAGGAAAGGGCAGAGCCCCAGTGTTTCAAAGGCTGATTAGTGGTGCCTCAAGGAGGCCAAGGCCAGCCAGACCTGTTTGTCTTGGCAGCTTTTGTCTTGGAGCAATCCTTGGCTAGATGCAATTTGGGAGGCCAAATCCCAGTTTTGTCCGTGGACATCTGGCCCAGAAGGACAGTTCTTTTCCATTGGCAGCAAAGTGAGGAGGCCCAGTGTTTCAAAGGCAGATGAGAGCTGGCCCTCAGGAAGCCAAGGGAAGCTGGACATTCCTGGCAGCTTTTGTCGGGGAGCTATTCCTTGGAGATATGGAATTTCAGAGGTGGATTCCCAATTTTGGCCATGGATGGCTGGACTTGAAAGATGGTTTTTTCCATGGGAAGAGAAGCACAGCCCCCGCGTGTTTTGAAGGCAGATGCGAGGTGGCCCCTAAGAGGCCAAGGCCAGCCTGAGCTGTCTGTCCTGGCAGGTTTCACATGGGAACAATCCTCGGACAGAATCCAATTTGGAGGTAGAATCCTAATTTCAGCCATGGGTCCCTGGAGGAGAAGGACAGTGCTTTCGCACAGAAAGGAAAGCAAGGAACTCCAGCGTTTCAGGGCCAGAGGAGAAGCACCCCTCAACATGCCAAGCTCAGCTGGACCAGGCAGGTGGCCCCCAGGAGGCCAAGCCAACCACACCTGTTCCACGCTCTTTGCAGCCTTGGGGCCCTGCAGCATCACCATTTTGTTCCCCTGAGGCCCAGCAATAGCACAGTGGTCTCCTTGGCTCTACAGCGGCACAAAGGCCCCTTGCTTCCACGAGGCCTGGCTGTGTCACAATGGTTTCCTTGGTTCCATGGGGCTGCAGAATAACACAATGGCCCACTGGTTCCATGAGGTCACAGAGGGTCACAAGGGTCTCCATGATTCCGTAAGGTGCTGCAGGGTCACAATGGCTCCTTGGTTCTATTGGGCTCCCCAGGATCACAATGGCCCCTTGGTTCCACAAGGCCTGGCTGTGGCACACTGGCCCCTGGCTCCCATGAGGCCCTGTGATGTCACAATGGTCTCACTGGTTCCACGAGGCCCTGCAGTTCCACAATGGCCCTTCAGTGTCACAAGGCCTTGAAGTGTCATAATAGTCTCAGCGGGTTGCCCAGCTGCTTCACAATGGCCTCCTTGGTTCCATGATGCCCCGTAGCGTAACAACGGTATCCTTGCTTCCACACAGTCAGAATGGCCCCGTGGCCTCCTGGAGCCCCACAGTGTCACTACGATCCCCTTGATTCCACGAGGCCCTGCCGTGCTACAATGACCCCTTGCTTATACAAGGCCCTGCTGTGTCACAATGGCCCCTTGCTTCTGAAGTGTGCAAGAGCCTAATACTAAGAGAAAGGCGCCAAAAAACGCTTCGCCATTATCACTGCTCAACACCTGAAAGGCTTCAAAAGTGCTTCGTCATGATGGCTGCTTATCATAATCACTTTTGAACGCCTGGAAACTACGTGCCGTACGGGCCGTGCATAGCCCGCCTTGAGGCCCATAAAAAGGAAGGCAAAACTGGTGCAAAATGTGGAGGCAAAAGCAAAAGGTAGAATCCCCGCCCTTTGCCTTTCCCCCCACCACCACCATCGCCTGCCGTGAGGCACCCTGAGGCCTCCGGGAGCCGACGCCGCCCGCCTGGGGAGCACCCCCCAATCCTTCACCCCTGGACTGAAATCCCGAGGGAGTTGTGCAACCCCTAGCCCTGCTCCTTCGTCCCAGGCGGAGCCAGGTTCAGCTGCAAGCATCGAGCCTGCATCTCGGAGGATGGGCCGCCGCTTTCCAGCCAAACTGCTCTAGACTTCAGAAGAGGCAGATAAGAGGCTTCAAACAGCAGGAAAAAAAAGGCAAAAACTTCTCCACTTCCCCCACCCTGTCTCAGCAGCAACAAAGGTAGCACAGTGTGGTGGTGACTTATCCAGTGCTTGTTAGAGTAACCTTGTCTTTTCTAACTTTTCTCTACTTTTCTCCTTCTTTCTCTTTGCCTCTCTTACCATTAGATAAAGAGATACCCATTTGTTTGGCACCAACATTTAATCTCATTTGGTTTTAATCTGGTCTTTGGGAATATTTTGAACCTTCAAAGTTCCTTCCTTTTTATACTCAGAGATTTCCTTTTCTTTGCCCTTCTGGGTGTAAATCAGATAGTAACAAAGTGTCATAATGCTCTCCACGGTTCCGTGAGGCGCCACAATGTCACAATGGACTTTTGGTTCCATGAACTTTGGTACTGTCAGCAACAGTCTCCTTGGCTCCGCAGGGTCACAATGGACCCTTGGCTCCGTGAGGTTCAGTAGCGTAACACGGACGCCTTGATTGCATGAGGTTGTGCAGTGTCACAATGATCTCCTTGGTTCTGCGGCCCTGCTGTGTAACAATGGGCCCCTTCCTTTGCTGATGGCTCTGCGTCCTGCCTGCCTCTGCCTTGGCACACAAAGCCTTGGGCTGCTCCAGACTCCTTCTGGGGGACACGTTGCACCACTGCACTGCCCTGGGAGAGAAATTCCTTTCTCCTTGTGTCCAGCCTGGACCTGCCCAGCTGCCCTTGGCATTAATTCTTTCTTTTGCCAGCTGGTCTCTACTAGGTAGAAAGGATCCACCATGTCTGAAACCACCCTTCAAGCCCACCCAGGACTCTCCTCCACTGTCCTCAGTCTCCACTCCACTGAGCACAGAGCTCCTTTGTCCCTCTGTAGTGATCATGTGCTCGAGGCCACAGGCACCTGGACAAGAAGGTCGGTTCTTTTCTACAGGAAGGAAACCACAGAACCCCAGTGTTTTGAAGGCAGATGAGAGGCAGCCACCAGAGGCCAAGGCAAGGCAGACGTGTCTGTCCTTGCAGCTTCTGTCTGAAAGCAACCCTTGGACATACGGGGAGTTTTGGAGGTGGAATTCCATTTCAGCTGTGGGTGCCTGGACGGGAATGACACTTCTTCTCCCCAGGAAGGAAAGGGCAGAGCCCCAGTGTTTCAAAGGCTGATTAGTGGTGCCTCAAGGAGGCCAAGGCCAGCCAGACCTGTTTGTCTTGGCAGCTTTTGTCTTGGAGCAATCCTTGGCTAGATGCAATTTGGGAGGCCAAATCCCAGTTTTGTCCGTGGACATCTGGCCCAGAAGGACAGTTCTTTTCCATTGGCAGCAAAGTGAGGAGGCCCAGTGTTTCAAAGGCAGATGAGAGCTGGCCCTCAGGAAGCCAAGGGAAGCTGGACATTCCTGGCAGCTTTTGTCGGGGAGCTATTCCTTGGAGATATGGAATTTCAGAGGTGGATTCCCAATTTTGGCCATGGATGGCTGGACTTGAAAGATGGTTTTTTCCATGGGAAGAGAAGCACAGCCCCCGCGTGTTTTGAAGGCAGATGCGAGGTGGCCCCTAAGAGGCCAAGGCCAGCCTGAGCTGTCTGTCCTGGCAGGTTTCACATGGGAACAATCCTCGGACAGAATCCAATTTGGAGGTAGAATCCTAATTTCAGCCATGGGTCCCTGGAGGAGAAGGACAGTGCTTTCGCACAGAAAGGAAAGCAAGGAACTCCAGCGTTTCAGGGCCAGAGGAGAAGCACCCCTCAACATGCCAAGCTCAGCTGGACCAGGCAGGTGGCCCCCAGGAGGCCAAGCCAACCACACCTGTTCCACGCTCTTTGCAGCCTTGGGGCCCTGCAGCATCACCATTTTGTTCCCCTGAGGCCCAGCAATAGCACAGTGGTCTCCTTGGCTCTACAGCGGCACAAAGGCCCCTTGCTTCCACGAGGCCTGGCTGTGTCACAATGGTTTCCTTGGTTCCATGGGGCTGCAGAATAACACAATGGCCCACTGGTTCCATGAGGTCACAGAGGGTCACAAGGGTCTCCATGATTCCGTAAGGTGCTGCAGGGTCACAATGGCTCCTTGGTTCTATTGGGCTCCCCAGGATCACAATGGCCCCTTGGTTCCACAAGGCCTGGCTGTGGCACACTGGCCCTTTGCTTCCGTGAGACCTTGCAGTGTCACAATGGCCCCTTGCTTCTGTGAGGCCTGGCTGTGTCACAATGGCCCCTGGCTCCCATGAGGCCCTGTGATGTCACAATGGTCTCACTGGTTCCACGAGGCCCTGCAGTTCCACAATGGCCCTTCAGTGTCACAAGGCCTTGAAGTGTCATAATAGTCTCAGCGGGTTGCCCAGCTGCTTCACAATGGCCTCCTTGGTTCCATGATGCCCCGTAGCGTAACAACGGTATCCTTGCTTCCACACAGTCAGAATGGCCCCGTGGCCTCCTGGAGCCCCACAGTGTCACTACGATCCCCTTGATTCCACGAGGCCCTGCCGTGCTACAATGACCCCTTGCTTATACAAGGCCCTGCTGTGTCACAATGGCCCCTTGCTTCTGAAGTGTGCAAGAGCCTAATACTAAGAGAAAGGCGCCAAAAAACGCTTCGCCATTATCACTGCTCAACACCTGAAAGGCTTCAAAAGTGCTTCGTCACGATGGCTGCTTATCATAATCACTTTTGAACGCCTGGAAACTACGTGCCGTACGGGCCGTGCATAGCCCGCCTTGAGGCCCATAAAAAGGAAGGCAAAACTGGTGCAAAATGTGGAGGCAAAAGCAAAAGGTAGAATCCCCGCCCTTTGCCTTTCCCCCCACCACCACCATCGCCTGCCGTGAGGCACCCTGAGGCCTCCGGGAGCTGACGCCGCCCGCCTGGGGAGCACCCCCCAATCCTTCACCCCTGGACTGAAATCCCGAGGGAGTTGTGCAACCCCTAGCCCTGCTCCTTCGTCCCAGGCGGAGCCAGGTTCAGCTGCAAGCATCGAGCCTGCATCTCGGAGGATGGGCCGCCGCTTTCCAGCCAAACTGCTCTAGACTTCAGAAGAGGCAGATAAGAGGCTTCAAACAGCAGGGGAAAAAAGGCAAAAACTTCTCCACTTCCCCCACCCTGTCTCAGCAGCAACAAAGGTAGCACAGTGTGGTGGTGACTTATCCAGTGCTTGTTAGAGTAACCTTGTCTTTTCTAACTTTTCTCTACTTTTCTCCTTCTTTCTCTTTGCCTCTCTTACCATTAGATAAAGAGATACCCATTTGTTTGGCACCAACATTTAATCTCGTTTGGTTTTAATCTGGTCTTTGGGAATATTTTGAACCTTCAAAGTTCTTTCCTTTTTATACTCAGAGATTTCCTTTTCTTTGCCCTTCTGGGTGTAAATCAGATAGTAACAAAGTGTCATAATGCTCTCCACGGTTCCGTGAGGCGCCACAATGTCACAATGGACTTTTGGTTCCATGAACTTTGGTACTGTCAGCAACAGTCTCCTTGGCTCCGCAGGGTCACAATGGACCCTTGGCTCCGTGAGGTTCAGTAGCGTAACACGGACGCCTTGATTGCATGAGGTTGTGCAGTGTCACAATGATCTCCTTGGTTCTGCGGCCCTGCTGTGTAACAATGGGCCCCTTCCTTTGCTGATGGCTCTGCGTCCTGCCTGCCTCTGCCTTGGCACACAAAGCCTTGGGCTGCTCCAGACTCCTTCTGGGGGACACGTTGCACCACTGCACTGCCCTGGGAGAGAAATTCCTTTCTCCTTGTGTCCAGCCTGGACCTGCCCAGCTGCCCTTGGCATTAATTCTTTCTTTTGCCAGCTGGTCTCTACTAGGTAGAAAGGATCCACCATGTCTGAAACCACCCTTCAAGCCCACCCAGGACTCTCCTCCACTGTCCTCAGTCTCCACTCCACTGAGCACAGAGCTCCTTTGTCCCTCTGTAGTGATCATGTGCTCGAGGCCACAGGCACCTGGACAAGAAGGTCGGTTCTTTTCTACAGGAAGGAAACCACAGAACCCCAGTGTTTTGAAGGCAGATGAGAGGCAGCCACCAGAGGCCAAGGCAAGGCAGACGTGTCTGTCCTTGCAGCTTCTGTCTGAAAGCAACCCTTGGACATACGGGGAGTTTTGGAGGTGGAATTCCATTTCAGCTGTGGGTGCCTGGACGGGAATGACACTTCTTCTCCCCAGGAAGGAAAGGGCAGAGCCCCAGTGTTTCAAAGGCTGATTAGTGGTGCCTCAAGGAGGCCAAGGCCAGCCAGACCTGTTTGTCTTGGCAGCTTTTGTCTTGGAGCAATCCTTGGCTAGATGCAATTTGGGAGGCCAAATCCCAGTTTTGTCCGTGGACATCTGGCCCAGAAGGACAGTTCTTTTCCATTGGCAGCAAAGTGAGGAGGCCCAGTGTTTCAAAGGCAGATGAGAGCTGGCCCTCAGGAAGCCAAGGGAAGCTGGACATTCCTGGCAGCTTTTGTCGGGGAGCTATTCCTTGGAGATATGGAATTTCAGAGGTGGATTCCCAATTTTGGCCATGGATGGCTGGACTTGAAAGATGGTTTTTTCCATGGGAAGAGAAGCACAGCCCCCGCGTGTTTTGAAGGCAGATGCGAGGTGGCCCCTAAGAGGCCAAGGCCAGCCTGAGCTGTCTGTCCTGGCAGGTTTCACATGGGAACAATCCTCGGACAGAATCCAATTTGGAGGTAGAATCCTAATTTCAGCCATGGGTCCCTGGAGGAGAAGGACAGTGCTTTCGCACAGAAAGGAAAGCAAGGAACTCCAGCGTTTCAGGGCCAGAGGAGAAGCACCCCTCAACATGCCAAGCTCAGCTGGACCAGGCAGGTGGCCCCCAGGAGGCCAAGCCAACCACACCTGTTCCACGCTCTTTGCAGCCTTGGGGCCCTGCAGCATCACCATTTTGTTCCCCTGAGGCCCAGCAATAGCACAGTGGTCTCCTTGGCTCTACAGCGGCACAAAGGCCCCTTGCTTCCACGAGGCCTGGCTGTGTCACAATGGTTTCCTTGGTTCCATGGGGCTGCAGAATAACACAATGGCCCACTGGTTCCATGAGGTCACAGAGGGTCACAAGGGTCTCCATGATTCCGTAAGGTGCTGCAGGGTCACAATGGCTCCTTGGTTCTATTGGGCTCCCCAGGATCACAATGGCCCCTTGGTTCCACAAGGCCTGGCTGTGGCACACTGGCCCTTTGCTTCCGTGAGACCTTGCAGTGTCACAATGGCCCCTTGCTTCTGTCAGGCCTGGCTGTGTCACAATGGCCCCTGGCTCCCATGAGGCCCTGTGATGTCACAATGGTCTCACTGGTTCCACGAGGCCCTGCAGTTCCACAATGGCCCTTCAGTGTCACAAGGCCTTGAAGTGTCATAATAGTCTCAGCGGGTTGCCCAGCTGCTTCACAATGGCCTCCTTGGTTCCATGATGCCCCGTAGCGTAACAACGGTATCCTTGCTTCCACACAGTCAGAATGGCCCCGTGGCCTCCTGGAGCCCCACAGTGTCACTACGATCCCCTTGATTCCACGAGGCCCTGCCGTGCTACAATGACCCCTTGCTTATACAAGGCCCTGCTGTGTCACAATGGCCCCTTGCTTCTGAAGTGTGCAAGAGCCTAATACTAAGAGAAAGGCGCCAAAAAACGCTTCGCCATTATCACTGCTCAACACCTGAAAGGCTTCAAAAGTGCTTCGTCACGATGGCTGCTTATCATAATCACTTTTGAACGCCTGGAAACTACGTGCCGTACGGGCCGTGCATAGCCCGCCTTGAGGCCCATAAAAAGGAAGGCAAAACTGGTGCAAAATGTGGAGGCAAAAGCAAAAGGTAGAATCCCCGCCCTTTGCCTTTCCCCCCACCACCACCATCGCCTGCCGTGAGGCACCCTGAGGCCTCCGGGAGCTGACGCCGCCCGCCTGGGGAGCACCCCCCAATCCTTCACCCCTGGACTGAAATCCCGAGGGAGTTGTGCAACCCCTAGCCCTGCTCCTTCGTCCCAGGCGGAGCCAGGTTCAGCTGCAAGCATCGAGCCTGCATCTCGGAGGATGGGCCGCCGCTTTCCAGCCAAACTGCTCTAGACTTCAGAAGAGGCAGATAAGAGGCTTCAAACAGCAGGGGAAAAAAGGCAAAAACTTCTCCACTTCCCCCACCCTGTCTCAGCAGCAACAAAGGTAGCACAGTGTGGTGGTGACTTATCCAGTGCTTGTTAGAGTAACCTTGTCTTTTCTAACTTTTCTCTACTTTTCTCCTTCTTTCTCTTTGCCTCTCTTACCATTAGATAAAGAGATACCCATTTGTTTGGCACCAACATTTAATCTCGTTTGGTTTTAATCTGGTCTTTGGGAATATTTTGAACCTTCAAAGTTCTTTCCTTTTTATACTCAGAGATTTCCTTTTCTTTGCCCTTCTGGGTGTAAATCAGATAGTAACAAAGTGTCATAATGCTCTCCACGGTTCCGTGAGGCGCCACAATGTCACAATGGACTTTTGGTTCCATGAACTTTGGTACTGTCAGCAACAGTCTCCTTGGCTCCGCAGTGTCACAATGGACCCTTGGCTCCGTGAGGTTCAGTAGCGTAACACGGACGCCTTGATTGCATGAGGTTGTGCAGTGTCACAATGATCTCCTTGGTTCTGCGGCCCTGCTGTGTAACAATGGGCCCCTTCCTTTGCTGATGGCTCTGCGTCCTGCCTGCCTCTGCCTTGGCACACAAAGCCTTGGGCTGCTCCAGACTCCTTCTGGGGGACACGTTGCACCACTGCACTGCCCTGGGAGAGAAATTCCTTTCTCCTTGTGTCCAGCCTGGACCTGCCCAGCTGCCCTTGGCATTAATTCTTTCTTTTGCCAGCTGGTCTCTACTAGGTAGAAAGGATCCACCATGTCTGAAACCACCCTTCAAGCCCACCCAGGACTCTCCTCCACTGTCCTCAGTCTCCACTCCACTGAGCACAGAGCTCCTTTGTCCCTCTGTAGTGATCATGTGCTCGAGGCCACAGGCACCTGGACAAGAAGGTCGGTTCTTTTCTACAGGAAGGAAACCACAGAACCCCAGTGTTTTGAAGGCAGATGAGAGGCAGCCACCAGAGGCCAAGGCAAGGCAGACGTGTCTGTCCTTGCAGCTTCTGTCTGAAAGCAACCCTTGGACATACGGGGAGTTTTGGAGGTGGAATTCCATTTCAGCTGTGGGTGCCTGGACGGGAATGACACTTCTTCTCCCCAGGAAGGAAAGGGCAGAGCCCCAGTGTTTCAAAGGCTGATTAGTGGTGCCTCAAGGAGGCCAAGGCCAGCCAGACCTGTTTGTCTTGGCAGCTTTTGTCTTGGAGCAATCCTTGGCTAGATGCAATTTGGGAGGCCAAATCCCAGTTTTGTCCGTGGACATCTGGCCCAGAAGGACAGTTCTTTTCCATTGGCAGCAAAGTGAGGAGGCCCAGTGTTTCAAAGGCAGATGAGAGCTGGCCCTCAGGAAGCCAAGGGAAGCTGGACATTCCTGGCAGCTTTTGTCGGGGAGCTATTCCTTGGAGATATGGAATTTCAGAGGTGGATTCCCAATTTTGGCCATGGATGGCTGGACTTGAAAGATGGTTTTTTCCATGGGAAGAGAAGCACAGCCCCTGCGTGTTTTGAAGGCAGATGCGAGGTGGCCCCTAAGAGGCCAAGGCCAGCCTGAGCTGTCTGTCCTGGCAGGTTTCACATGGGAACAATCCTCGGACAGAATCCAATTTGGAGGTAGAATCCTAATTTCAGCCATGGGTCCCTGGAGGAGAAGGACAGTGCTTTCGCACAGAAAGGAAAGCAAGGAACTCCAGCGTTTCAGGGCCAGAGGAGAAGCACCCCTCAACATGCCAAGCTCAGCTGGACCAGGCAGGTGGCCCCCAGGAGGCCAAGCCAACCACACCTGTTCCACGCTCTTTGCAGCCTTGGGGCCCTGCAGCATCACCATTTTGTTCCCCTGAGGCCCAGCAATAGCACAGTGGTCTCCTTGGCTCTACAGCGGCACAAAGGCCCCTTGCTTCCACGAGGCCTGGCTGTGTCACAATGGTTTCCTTGGTTCCATGGGGCTGCAGAATAACACAATGGCCCACTGGTTCCATGAGGTCACAGAGGGTCACAAGGGTCTCCATGATTCCGTAAGGTGCTGCAGGGTCACAATGGCTCCTTGGTTCTATTGGGCTCCCCAGGATCACAATGGCCCCTTGGTTCCACAAGGCCTGGCTGTGGCACACTGGCCCCTGGCTCCCATGAGGCCCTGTGATGTCACAATGGTCTCACTGGTTCCACGAGGCCCTGCAGTTCCACAATGGCCCTTCAGTGTCACAAGGCCTTGAAGTGTCATAATAGTCTCAGCGGGTTGCCCAGCTGCTTCACAATGGCCTCCTTGGTTCCATGATGCCCCGTAGCGTAACAACGGTATCCTTGCTTCCACACAGTCAGAATGGCCCCGTGGCCTCCTGGAGCCCCACAGTGTCACTACGATCCCCTTGATTCCACGAGGCCCTGCCGTGCTACAATGACCCCTTGCTTATACAAGGCCCTGCTGTGTCACAATGGCCCCTTGCTTCTGAAGTGTGCAAGAGCCTAATACTAAGAGAAAGGCGCCAAAAAACGCTTCGCCATTATCACTGCTCAACACCTGAAAGGCTTCAAAAGTGCTTCGTCATGATGGCTGCTTATCATAATCACTTTTGAACGCCTGGAAACTACGTGCCGTACGGGCCGTGCATAGCCCGCCTTGAGGCCCATAAAAAGGAAGGCAAAACTGGTGCAAAATGTGGAGGCAAAAGCAAAAGGTAGAATCCCCGCCCTTTGCCTTTCCCCCCACCACCACCATCGCCTGCCGTGAGGCACCCTGAGGCCTCCGGGAGCCGACGCCGCCCGCCTGGGGAGCACCCCCCAATCCTTCACCCCTGGACTGAAATCCCGAGGGAGTTGTGCAACCCCTAGCCCTGCTCCTTCGTCCCAGGCGGAGCCAGGTTCAGCTGCAAGCATCGAGCCTGCATCTCGGAGGATGGGCCGCCGCTTTCCAGCCAAACTGCTCTAGACTTCAGAAGAGGCAGATAAGAGGCTTCAAACAGCAGGAAAAAAAAGGCAAAAACTTCTCCACTTCCCCCACCCTGTCTCAGCAGCAACAAAGGTAGCACAGTGTGGTGGTGACTTATCCAGTGCTTGTTAGAGTAACCTTGTCTTTTCTAACTTTTCTCTACTTTTCTCCTTCTTTCTCTTTGCCTCTCTTACCATTAGATAAAGAGATACCCATTTGTTTGGCACCAACATTTAATCTCGTTTGGTTTTAATCTGGTCTTTGGGAATATTTTGAACCTTCAAAGTTCCTTCCTTTTTATACTCAGAGATTTCCTTTTCTTTGCCCTTCTGGGTGTAAATCAGATAGTAACAAAGTGTCATAATGCTCTCCACGGTTCCGTGAGGCGCCACAATGTCACAATGGACTTTTGGTTCCATGAACTTTGGTACTGTCAGCAACAGTCTCCTTGGCTCCGCAGGGTCACAATGGACCCTTGGCTCCATGAGGTTCAGTAGCGTAACACGGACGCCTTGATTGCATGAGGTTGTGCAGTGTCACAATGATCTCCTTGGTTCTGCGGCCCTGCTGTGTAACAATGGGCCCCTTCCTTTGCTGATGGCTCTGCGTCCTGCCTGGCTCTGCCTTGGCACACAAAGCCTTGGGCTGCTCCAGACTCCTTCTGGGGGACACGTTGCACCACTGCACTGCCCTGGGAGAGAAATTCCTTTCTCCTTGTGTCCAGCCTGGACCTGCCCAGCTGCCCTTGGCATTAATTCTTTCTTTTGCCAGCTGGTCTCTACTAGGTAGAAAGGATCCACCATGTCTGAAACCACCCTTCAAGCCCACCCAGGACTCTCCTCCACTGTCCTCAGTCTCCACTCCACTGAGCACAGAGCTCCTTTGTCCCTCTGTAGTGATCATGTGCTCGAGGCCACAGGCACCTGGACAAGAAGGTCGGTTCTTTTCTACAGGAAGGAAACCACAGAACCCCAGTGTTTTGAAGGCAGATGAGAGGCAGCCACCAGAGGCCAAGGCAAGGCAGACGTGTCTGTCCTTGCAGCTTCTGTCTGAAAGCAACCCTTGGACATACGGGGAGTTTTGGAGGTGGAATTCCATTTCAGCTGTGGGTGCCTGGACGGGAATGACACTTCTTCTCCCCAGGAAGGAAAGGGCAGAGCCCCAGTGTTTCAAAGGCTGATTAGTGGTGCCTCAAGGAGGCCAAGGCCAGCCAGACCTGTTTGTCTTGGCAGCTTTTGTCTTGGAGCAATCCTTGGCTAGATGCAATTTGGGAGGCCAAATCCCAGTTTTGTCCGTGGACATCTGGCCCAGAAGGACAGTTCTTTTCCATTGGCAGCAAAGTGAGGAGGCCCAGTGTTTCAAAGGCAGATGAGAGCTGGCCCTCAGGAAGCCAAGGGAAGCTGGACATTCCTGGCAGCTTTTGTCGGGGAGCTATTCCTTGGAGATATGGAATTTCAGAGGTGGATTCCCAATTTTGGCCATGGATGGCTGGACTTGAAAGATGGTTTTTTCCATGGGAAGAGAAGCACAGCCCCCGCGTGTTTTGAAGGCAGATGCGAGGTGGCCCCTAAGAGGCCAAGGCCAGCCTGAGCTGTCTGTCCTGGCAGGTTTCACATGGGAACAATCCTCGGACAGAATCCAATTTGGAGGTAGAATCCTAATTTCAGCCATGGGTCCCTGGAGGAGAAGGACAGTGCTTTCGCACAGAAAGGAAAGCAAGGAACTCCAGCGTTTCAGGGCCAGAGGAGAAGCACCCCTCAACATGCCAAGCTCAGCTGGACCAGGCAGGTGGCCCCCAGGAGGCCAAGCCAACCACACCTGTTCCACGCTCTTTGCAGCCTTGGGGCCCTGCAGCATCACCATTTTGTTCCCCTGAGGCCCAGCAATAGCACAGTGGTCTCCTTGGCTCTACAGCGGCACAAAGGCCCCTTGCTTCCACGAGGCCTGGCTGTGTCACAATGGTTTCCTTGGTTCCATGGGGCTGCAGAATAACACAATGGCCCACTGGTTCCATGAGGTCACAGAGGGTCACAAGGGTCTCCATGATTCCGTAAGGTGCTGCAGGGTCACAATGGCTCCTTGGTTCTATTGGGCTCCCCAGGATCACAATGGCCCCTTGGTTCCACAAGGCCTGGCTGTGGCACACTGGCCCTTTGCTTCCGTGAGACCTTGCAGTGTCACAATGGCCCCTTGCTTCTGTCAGGCCTGGCTGTGTCACAATGGCCCCTGGCTCCCATGAGGCCCTGTGATGTCACAATGGTCTCACTGGTTCCACGAGGCCCTGCAGTTCCACAATGGCCCTTCAGTGTCACAAGGCCTTGAAGTGTCATAATAGTCTCAGCGGGTTGCCCAGCTGCTTCACAATGGCCTCCTTGGTTCCATGATGCCCCGTAGCGTAACAACGGTATCCTTGCTTCCACACAGTCAGAATGGCCCCGTGGCCTCCTGGAGCCCCACAGTGTCACTACGATCCCCTTGATTCCACGAGGCCCTGCCGTGCTACAATGACCCCTTGCTTATACAAGGCCCTGCTGTGTCACAATGGCCCCTTGCTTCTGAAGTGTGCAAGAGCCTAATACTAAGAGAAAGGCGCCAAAAAACGCTTCGCCATTATCACTGCTCAACACCTGAAAGGCTTCAAAAGTGCTTCGTCATGATGGCTGCTTATCATAATCACTTTTGAACGCCTGGAAACTACGTGCCGTACGGGCCGTGCATAGCCCGCCTTGAGGCCCATAAAAAGGAAGGCAAAACTGGTGCAAAATGTGGAGGCAAAAGCAAAAGGTAGAATCCCCGCCCTTTGCCTTTCCCCCCACCACCACCATCGCCTGCCGTGAGGCACCCTGAGGCCTCCGGGAGCCGACGCCGCCCGCCTGGGGAGCACCCCCCAATCCTTCACCCCTGGACTGAAATCCCGAGGGAGTTGTGCAACCCCTAGCCCTGCTCCTTCGTCCCAGGCGGAGCCAGGTTCAGCTGCAAGCATCGAGCCTGCATCTCGGAGGATGGGCCGCCGCTTTCCAGCCAAACTGCTCTAGACTTCAGAAGAGGCAGATAAGAGGCTTCAAACAGCAGGAAAAAAAAGGCAAAAACTTCTCCACTTCCCCCACCCTGTCTCAGCAGCAACAAAGGTAGCACAGTGTGGTGGTGACTTATCCAGTGCTTGTTAGAGTAACCTTGTCTTTTCTAACTTTTCTCTACTTTTCTCCTTCTTTCTCTTTGCCTCTCTTACCATTAGATAAAGAGATACCCATTTGTTTGGCACCAACATTTAATCTCGTTTGGTTTTAATCTGGTCTTTGGGAATATTTTGAACCTTCAAAGTTCTTTCCTTTTTATACTCAGAGATTTCCTTTTCTTTGCCCTTCTGGGTGTAAATCAGATAGTAACAAAGTGTCATAATGCTCTCCACGGTTCCGTGAGGCGCCACAATGTCACAATGGACTTTTGGTTCCATGAACTTTGGTACTGTCAGCAACAGTCTCCTTGGCTCCGCAGGGTCACAATGGACCCTTGGCTCCGTGAGGTTCAGTAGCGTAACACGGACGCCTTGATTGCATGAGGTTGTGCAGTGTCACAATGATCTCCTTGGTTCTGCGGCCCTGCTGTGTAACAATGGGCCCCTTCCTTTGCTGATGGCTCTGCGTCCTGCCTGCCTCTGCCTTGGCACACAAAGCCTTGGGCTGCTCCAGACTCCTTCTGGGGGACACGTTGCACCACTGCACTGCCCTGGGAGAGAAATTCCTTTCTCCTTGTGTCCAGCCTGGACCTGCCCAGCTGCCCTTGGCATTAATTCTTTCTTTTGCCAGCTGGTCTCTACTAGGTAGAAAGGATCCACCATGTCTGAAACCACCCTTCAAGCCCACCCAGGACTCTCCTCCACTGTCCTCAGTCTCCACTCCACTGAGCACAGAGCTCCTTTGTCCCTCTGTAGTGATCATGTGCTCGAGGCCACGGGCACCTGGACAAGAAGGACGGTTCTTTTCTACAGGAAGGAAACCACAGAACCCCAGTGTTTTGAAGGCAGATGAGAGGCAGCCACCAGAGGCCAAGGCAAGGCAGACGTGTCTGTCCTTGCAGCTTCTGTCTGAAAGCAACCCTTGGACATACGGGGAGTTTTGGAGGTGGAATTCCATTTCAGCTGTGGGTGCCTGGACGGGAATGACACTTCTTCTCCCCAGGAAGGAAAGGGCAGAGCCCCAGTGTTTCAAAGGCTGATTAGTGGTGCCTCAAGGAGGCCAAGGCCAGCCAGACCTGTTTGTCTTGGCAGCTTTTGTCTTGGAGCAATCCTTGGCTAGATGCAATTTGGGAGGCCAAATCCCAGTTTTGTCCGTGGACATCTGGCCCAGAAGGACAGTTCTTTTCCATTGGCAGCAAAGTGAGGAGGCCCAGTGTTTCAAAGGCAGATGAGAGCTGGCCCTCAGGAAGCCAAGGGAAGCTGGACATTCCTGGCAGCTTTTGTCGGGGAGCTATTCCTTGGAGATATGGAATTTCAGAGGTGGATTCCCAATTTTGGCCATGGATGGCTGGACTTGAAAGATGGTTTTTTCCATGGGAAGAGAAGCACAGCCCCCGCGTGTTTTGAAGGCAGATGCGAGGTGGCCCCTAAGAGGCCAAGGCCAGCCTGAGCTGTCTGTCCTGGCAGGTTTCACATGGGAACAATCCTCGGACAGAATCCAATTTGGAGGTAGAATCCTAATTTCAGCCATGGGTCCCTGGAGGAGAAGGACAGTGCTTTCGCACAGAAAGGAAAGCAAGGAACTCCAGCGTTTCAGGGCCAGAGGAGAAGCACCCCTCAACATGCCAAGCTCAGCTGGACCAGGCAGGTGGCCCCCAGGAGGCCAAGCCAACCACACCTGTTCCACGCTCTTTGCAGCCTTGGGGCCCTGCAGCATCACCATTTTGTTCCCCTGAGGCCCAGCAATAGCACAGTGGTCTCCTTGGCTCTACAGCGGCACAAAGGCCCCTTGCTTCCACGAGGCCTGGCTGTGTCACAATGGTTTCCTTGGTTCCATGGGGCTGCAGAATAACACAATGGCCCACTGGTTCCATGAGGTCACAGAGGGTCACAAGGGTCTCCATGATTCCGTAAGGTGCTGCAGGGTCACAATGGCTCCTTGGTTCTATTGGGCTCCCCAGGATCACAATGGCCCCTTGGTTCCACAAGGCCTGGCTGTGGCACACTGGCCCCTGGCTCCCATGAGGCCCTGTGATGTCACAATGGTCTCACTGGTTCCACGAGGCCCTGCAGTTCCACAATGGCCCTTCAGTGTCACAAGGCCTTGAAGTGTCATAATAGTCTCAGCGGGTTGCCCAGCTGCTTCACAATGGCCTCCTTGGTTCCATGATGCCCCGTAGCGTAACAACGGTATCCTTGCTTCCACACAGTCAGAATGGCCCCGTGGCCTCCTGGAGCCCCACAGTGTCACTACGATCCCCTTGATTCCACGAGGCCCTGCCGTGCTACAATGACCCCTTGCTTATACAAGGCCCTGCTGTGTCACAATGGCCCCTTGCTTCTGAAGTGTGCAAGAGCCTAATACTAAGAGAAAGGCGCCAAAAAACGCTTCGCCATTATCACTGCTCAACACCTGAAAGGCTTCAAAAGTGCTTCGTCATGATGGCTGCTTATCATAATCACTTTTGAACGCCTGGAAACTACGTGCCGTACGGGCCGTGCATAGCCCGCCTTGAGGCCCATAAAAAGGAAGGCAAAACTGGTGCAAAATGTGGAGGCAAAAGCAAAAGGTAGAATCCCCGCCCTTTGCCTTTCCCCCCACCACCACCATCGCCTGCCGTGAGGCACCCTGAGGCCTCCGGGAGCCGACGCCGCCCGCCTGGGGAGCACCCCCCAATCCTTCACCCCTGGACTGAAATCCCGAGGGAGTTGTGCAACCCCTAGCCCTGCTCCTTCGTCCCAGGCGGAGCCAGGTTCAGCTGCAAGCATCGAGCCTGCATCTCGGAGGATGGGCCGCCGCTTTCCAGCCAAACTGCTCTAGACTTCAGAAGAGGCAGATAAGAGGCTTCAAACAGCAGGAAAAAAAAGGCAAAAACTTCTCCACTTCCCCCACCCTGTCTCAGCAGCAACAAAGGTAGCACAGTGTGGTGGTGACTTATCCAGTGCTTGTTAGAGTAACCTTGTCTTTTCTAACTTTTCTCTACTTTTCTCCTTCTTTCTCTTTGCCTCTCTTACCATTAGATAAAGAGATACCCATTTGTTTGGCACCAACATTTAATCTCGTTTGGTTTTAATCTGGTCTTTGGGAATATTTTGAACCTTCAAAGTTCCTTCCTTTTTATACTCAGAGATTTCCTTTTCTTTGCCCTTCTGGGTGTAAATCAGATAGTAACAAAGTGTCATAATGCTCTCCACGGTTCCGTGAGGCGCCACAATGTCACAATGGACTTTTGGTTCCATGAACTTTGGTACTGTCAGCAACAGTCTCCTTGGCTCCGCAGGGTCACAATGGACCCTTGGCTCCGTGAGGTTCAGTAGCGTAACACGGACGCCTTGATTGCATGAGGTTGTGCAGTGTCACAATGATCTCCTTGGTTCTGCGGCCCTGCTGTGTAACAATGGGCCCCTTCCTTTGCTGATGGCTCTGCGTCCTGCCTGCCTCTGCCTTGGCACACAAAGCCTTGGGCTGCTCCAGACTCCTTCTGGGGGACACGTTGCACCACTGCACTGCCCTGGGAGAGAAATTCCTTTCTCCTTGTGTCCAGCCTGGACCTGCCCAGCTGCCCTTGGCATTAATTCTTTCTTTTGCCAGCTGGTCTCTACTAGGTAGAAAGGATCCACCATGTCTGAAACCACCCTTCAAGCCCACCCAGGACTCTCCTCCACTGTCCTCAGTCTCCACTCCACTGAGCACAGAGCTCCTTTGTCCCTCTGTAGTGATCATGTGCTCGAGGCCACAGGCACCTGGACAAGAAGGTCGGTTTTTTTCTACAGGAAGGAAACCACAGAACCCCAGTGTTTTGAAGGCAGATGAGAGGCAGCCACCAGAGGCCAAGGCAAGGCAGACGTGTCTGTCCTTGCAGCTTCTGTCTGAAAGCAACCCTTGGACATACGGGGAGTTTTGGAGGTGGAATTCCATTTCAGCTGTGGGTGCCTGGACGGGAATGACACTTCTTCTCCCCAGGAAGGAAAGGGCAGAGCCCCAGTGTTTCAAAGGCTGATTAGTGGTGCCTCAAGGAGGCCAAGGCCAGCCAGACCTGTTTGTCTTGGCAGCTTTTGTCTTGGAGCAATCCTTGGCTAGATGCAATTTGGGAGGCCAAATCCCAGTTTTGTCCGTGGACATCTGGCCCAGAAGGACAGTTCTTTTCCATTGGCAGCAAAGTGAGGAGGCCCAGTGTTTCAAAGGCAGATGAGAGCTGGCCCTCAGGAAGCCAAGGGAAGCTGGACATTCCTGGCAGCTTTTGTCGGGGAGCTATTCCTTGGAGATATGGAATTTCAGAGGTGGATTCCCAATTTTGGCCATGGATGGCTGGACTTGAAAGATGGTTTTTTCCATGGGAAGAGAAGCACAGCCCCCGCGTGTTTTGAAGGCAGATGCGAGGTGGCCCCTAAGAGGCCAAGGCCAGCCTGAGCTGTCTGTCCTGGCAGGTTTCACATGGGAACAATCCTCGGACAGAATCCAATTTGGAGGTAGAATCCTAATTTCAGCCATGGGTCCCTGGAGGAGAAGGACAGTGCTTTCGCACAGAAAGGAAAGCAAGGAACTCCAGCGTTTCAGGGCCAGAGGAGAAGCACCCCTCAACATGCCAAGCTCAGCTGGACCAGGCAGGTGGCCCCCAGGAGGCCAAGCCAACCACACCTGTTCCACGCTCTTTGCAGCCTTGGGGCCCTGCAGCATCACCATTTTGTTCCCCTGAGGCCCAGCAATAGCACAGTGGTCTCCTTGGCTCTACAGCGGCACAAAGGCCCCTTGCTTCCACGAGGCCTGGCTGTGTCACAATGGTTTCCTTGGTTCCATGGGGCTGCAGAATAACACAATGGCCCACTGGTTCCATGAGGTCACAGAGGGTCACAAGGGTCTCCATGATTCCGTAAGGTGCTGCAGGGTCACAATGGCTCCTTGGTTCTATTGGGCTCCCCAGGATCACAATGGCCCCTTGGTTCCACAAGGCCTGGCTGTGGCACACTGGCCCTTTGCTTCCGTGAGACCTTGCAGTGTCACAATGGCCCCTTGCTTCTGTCAGGCCTGGCTGTGTCACAATGGCCCCTGGCTCCCATGAGGCCCTGTGATGTCACAATGGTCTCACTGGTTCCACGAGGCCCTGCAGTTCCACAATGGCCCTTCAGTGTCACAAGGCCTTGAAGTGTCATAATAGTCTCAGCGGGTTGCCCAGCTGCTTCACAATGGCCTCCTTGGTTCCATGATGCCCCGTAGCGTAACAACGGTATCCTTGCTTCCACACAGTCAGAATGGCCCCGTGGCCTCCTGGAGCCCCACAGTGTCACTACGATCCCCTTGATTCCACGAGGCCCTGCCGTGCTACAATGACCCCTTGCTTATACAAGGCCCTGCTGTGTCACAATGGCCCCTTGCTTCTGAAGTGTGCAAGAGCCTAATACTAAGAGAAAGGCGCCAAAAAACGCTTCGCCATTATCACTGCTCAACACCTGAAAGGCTTCAAAAGTGCTTCGTCACGATGGCTGCTTATCATAATCACTTTTGAACGCCTGGAAACTACGTGCCGTACGGGCCGTGCATAGCCCGCCTTGAGGCCCATAAAAAGGAAGGCAAAACTGGTGCAAAATGTGGAGGCAAAAGCAAAAGGTAGAATCCCCGCCCTTTGCCTTTCCCCCCACCACCACCATCGCCTGCCGTGAGGCACCCTGAGGCCTCCGGGAGCTGACGCCGCCCGCCTGGGGAGCACCCCCCAATCCTTCACCCCTGGACTGAAATCCCGAGGGAGTTGTGCAACCCCTAGCCCTGCTCCTTCGTCCCAGGCGGAGCCAGGTTCAGCTGCAAGCATCGAGCCTGCATCTCGGAGGATGGGCCGCCGCTTTCCAGCCAAACTGCTCTAGACTTCAGAAGAGGCAGATAAGAGGCTTCAAACAGCAGGGGAAAAAAGGCAAAAACTTCTCCACTTCCCCCACCCTGTCTCAGCAGCAACAAAGGTAGCACAGTGTGGTGGTGACTTATCCAGTGCTTGTTAGAGTAACCTTGTCTTTTCTAACTTTTCTCTACTTTTCTCCTTCTTTCTCTTTGCCTCTCTTACCATTAGATAAAGAGATACCCATTTGTTTGGCACCAACATTTAATCTCGTTTGGTTTTAATCTGGTCTTTGGGAATATTTTGAACCTTCAAAGTTCTTTCCTTTTTATACTCAGAGATTTCCTTTTCTTTGCCCTTCTGGGTGTAAATCAGATAGTAACAAAGTGTCATAATGCTCTCCACGGTTCCGTGAGGCGCCACAATGTCACAATGGACTTTTGGTTCCATGAACTTTGGTACTGTCAGCAACAGTCTCCTTGGCTCCGCAGTGTCACAATGGACCCTTGGCTCCGTGAGGTTCAGTAGCGTAACACGGACGCCTTGATTGCATGAGGTTGTGCAGTGTCACAATGATCTCCTTGGTTCTGCGGCCCTGCTGTGTAACAATGGGCCCCTTCCTTTGCTGATGGCTCTGCGTCCTGCCTGCCTCTGCCTTGGCACACAAAGCCTTGGGCTGCTCCAGACTCCTTCTGGGGGACACGTTGCACCACTGCACTGCCCTGGGAGAGAAATTCCTTTCTCCTTGTGTCCAGCCTGGACCTGCCCAGCTGCCCTTGGCATTAATTCTTTCTTTTGCCAGCTGGTCTCTACTAGGTAGAAAGGATCCACCATGTCTGAAACCACCCTTCAAGCCCACCCAGGACTCTCCTCCACTGTCCTCAGTCTCCACTCCACTGAGCACAGAGCTCCTTTGTCCCTCTGTAGTGATCATGTGCTCGAGGCCACAGGCACCTGGACAAGAAGGTCGGTTCTTTTCTACAGGAAGGAAACCACAGAACCCCAGTGTTTTGAAGGCAGATGAGAGGCAGCCACCAGAGGCCAAGGCAAGGCAGACGTGTCTGTCCTTGCAGCTTCTGTCTGAAAGCAACCCTTGGACATACGGGGAGTTTTGGAGGTGGAATTCCATTTCAGCTGTGGGTGCCTGGACGGGAATGACACTTCTTCTCCCCAGGAAGGAAAGGGCAGAGCCCCAGTGTTTCAAAGGCTGATTAGTGGTGCCTCAAGGAGGCCAAGGCCAGCCAGACCTGTTTGTCTTGGCAGCTTTTGTCTTGGAGCAATCCTTGGCTAGATGCAATTTGGGAGGCCAAATCCCAGTTTTGTCCGTGGACATCTGGCCCAGAAGGACAGTTCTTTTCCATTGGCAGCAAAGTGAGGAGGCCCAGTGTTTCAAAGGCAGATGAGAGCTGGCCCTCAGGAAGCCAAGGGAAGCTGGACATTCCTGGCAGCTTTTGTCGGGGAGCTATTCCTTGGAGATATGGAATTTCAGAGGTGGATTCCCAATTTTGGCCATGGATGGCTGGACTTGAAAGATGGTTTTTTCCATGGGAAGAGAAGCACAGCCCCTGCGTGTTTTGAAGGCAGATGCGAGGTGGCCCCTAAGAGGCCAAGGCCAGCCTGAGCTGTCTGTCCTGGCAGGTTTCACATGGGAACAATCCTCGGACAGAATCCAATTTGGAGGTAGAATCCTAATTTCAGCCATGGGTCCCTGGAGGAGAAGGACAGTGCTTTCGCACAGAAAGGAAAGCAAGGAACTCCAGCGTTTCAGGGCCAGAGGAGAAGCACCCCTCAACATGCCAAGCTCAGCTGGACCAGGCAGGTGGCCCCCAGGAGGCCAAGCCAACCACACCTGTTCCACGCTCTTTGCAGCCTTGGGGCCCTGCAGCATCACCATTTTGTTCCCCTGAGGCCCAGCAATAGCACAGTGGTCTCCTTGGCTCTACAGCGGCACAAAGGCCCCTTGCTTCCACGAGGCCTGGCTGTGTCACAATGGTTTCCTTGGTTCCATGGGGCTGCAGAATAACACAATGGCCCACTGGTTCCATGAGGTCACAGAGGGTCACAAGGGTCTCCATGATTCCGTAAGGTGCTGCAGGGTCACAATGGCTCCTTGGTTCTATTGGGCTCCCCAGGATCACAATGGCCCCTTGGTTCCACAAGGCCTGGCTGTGGCACACTGGCCCTTTGCTTCCGTGAGACCTTGCAGTGTCACAATGGCCCCTTGCTTCTGTCAGGCCTGGCTGTGTCACAATGGCCCCTGGCTCCCATGAGGCCCTGTGATGTCACAATGGTCTCACTGGTTCCACGAGGCCCTGCAGTTCCACAATGGCCCTTCAGTGTCACAAGGCCTTGAAGTGTCATAATAGTCTCAGCGGGTTGCCCAGCTGCTTCACAATGGCCTCCTTGGTTCCATGATGCCCCGTAGCGTAACAACGGTATCCTTGCTTGCACACAGTCAGAATGGCCCCGTGGCCTCCTGGAGCCCCACAGTGTCACTACGATCCCCTTGATTCCACGAGGCCCTGCCGTGCTACAATGACCCCTTGCTTATACAAGGCCCTGCTGTGTCACAATGGCCCCTTGCTTCTGAAGTGTGCAAGAGCCTAATACTAAGAGAAAGGCGCCAAAAAACGCTTCGCCATTATCACTGCTCAACACCTGAAAGGCTTCAAAAGTGCTTCGTCATGATGGCTGCTTATCATAATCACTTTTGAACGCCTGGAAACTACGTGCCGTACGGGCCGTGCATAGCCCGCCTTGAGGCCCATAAAAAGGAAGGCAAAACTGGTGCAAAATGTGGAGGCAAAAGCAAAAGGTAGAATCCCCGCCCTTTGCCTTTCCCCCCACCACCACCATCGCCTGCCGTGAGGCACCCTGAGGCCTCCGGGAGCTGACGCCGCCCGCCTGGGGAGCACCCCCCAATCCTTCACCCCTGGACTGAAATCCCGAGGGAGTTGTGCAACCCCTAGCCCTGCTCCTTCGTCCCAGGCGGAGCCAGGTTCAGCTGCAAGCATCGAGCCTGCATCTCGGAGGATGGGCCGCCGCTTTCCAGCCAAACTGCTCTAGACTTCAGAAGAGGCAGATAAGAGGCTTCAAACAGCAGGAAAAAAAAGGCAAAAACTTCTCCACTTCCCCCACCCTGTCTCAGCAGCAACAAAGGTAGCACAGTGTGGTGGTGACTTATCCAGTGCTTGTTAGAGTAACCTTGTCTTTTCTAACTTTTCTCTACTTTTCTCCTTCTTTCTCTTTGCCTCTCTTACCATTAGATAAAGAGATACCCATTTGTTTGGCACCAACATTTAATCTCGTTTGGTTTTAATCTGGTCTTTGGGAATATTTTGAACCTTCAAAGTTCTTTCCTTTTTATACTCAGAGATTTCCTTTTCTTTGCCCTTCTGGGTGTAAATCAGATAGTAACAAAGTGTCATAATGCTCTCCACGGTTCCGTGAGGCGCCACAATGTCACAATGGACTTTTGGTTCCATGAACTTTGGTACTGTCAGCAACAGTCTCCTTGGCTCCGCAGGGTCACAATGGACCCTTGGCTCCGTGAGGTTCAGTAGCGTAACACGGACGCCTTGATTGCATGAGGTTGTGCAGTGTCACAATGATCTCCTTGGTTCTGCGGCCCTGCTGTGTAACAATGGGCCCCTTCCTTTGCTGATGGCTCTGCGTCCTGCCTGCCTCTGCCTTGGCACACAAAGCCTTGGGCTGCTCCAGACTCCTTCTGGGGGACACGTTGCACCACTGCACTGCCCTGGGAGAGAAATTCCTTTCTCCTTGTGTCCAGCCTGGACCTGCCCAGCTGCCCTTGGCATTAATTCTTTCTTTTGCCAGCTGGTCTCTACTAGGTAGAAAGGATCCACCATGTCTGAAACCACCCTTCAAGCCCACCCAGGACTCTCCTCCACTGTCCTCAGTCTCCACTCCACTGAGCACAGAGCTCCTTTGTCCCTCTGTAGTGATCATGTGCTCGAGGCCACGGGCACCTGGACAAGAAGGACGGTTCTTTTCTACAGGAAGGAAACCACAGAACCCCAGTGTTTTGAAGGCAGATGAGAGGCAGCCACCAGAGGCCAAGGCAAGGCAGACGTGTCTGTCCTTGCAGCTTCTGTCTGAAAGCAACCCTTGGACATACGGGGAGTTTTGGAGGTGGAATTCCATTTCAGCTGTGGGTGCCTGGACGGGAATGACACTTCTTCTCCCCAGGAAGGAAAGGGCAGAGCCCCAGTGTTTCAAAGGCTGATTAGTGGTGCCTCAAGGAGGCCAAGGCCAGCCAGACCTGTTTGTCTTGGCAGCTTTTGTCTTGGAGCAATCCTTGGCTAGATGCAATTTGGGAGGCCAAATCCCAGTTTTGTCCGTGGACATCTGGCCCAGAAGGACAGTTCTTTTCCATTGGCAGCAAAGTGAGGAGGCCCAGTGTTTCAAAGGCAGATGAGAGCTGGCCCTCAGGAAGCCAAGGGAAGCTGGACATTCCTGGCAGCTTTTGTCGGGGAGCTATTCCTTGGAGATATGGAATTTCAGAGGTGGATTCCCAATTTTGGCCATGGATGGCTGGACTTGAAAGATGGTTTTTTCCATGGGAAGAGAAGCACAGCCCCCGCGTGTTTTGAAGGCAGATGCGAGGTGGCCCCTAAGAGGCCAAGGCCAGCCTGAGCTGTCTGTCCTGGCAGGTTTCACATGGGAACAATCCTCGGACAGAATCCAATTTGGAGGTAGAATCCTAATTTCAGCCATGGGTCCCTGGAGGAGAAGGACAGTGCTTTCGCACAGAAAGGAAAGCAAGGAACTCCAGCGTTTCAGGGCCAGAGGAGAAGCACCCCTCAACATGCCAAGCTCAGCTGGACCAGGCAGGTGGCCCCCAGGAGGCCAAGCCAACCACACCTGTTCCACGCTCTTTGCAGCCTTGGGGCCCTGCAGCATCACCATTTTGTTCCCCTGAGGCCCAGCAATAGCACAGTGGTCTCCTTGGCTCTACAGCGGCACAAAGGCCCCTTGCTTCCACGAGGCCTGGCTGTGTCACAATGGTTTCCTTGGTTCCATGGGGCTGCAGAATAACACAATGGCCCACTGGTTCCATGAGGTCACAGAGGGTCACAAGGGTCTCCATGATTCCGTAAGGTGCTGCAGGGTCACAATGGCTCCTTGGTTCTATTGGGCTCCCCAGGATCACAATGGCCCCTTGGTTCCACAAGGCCTGGCTGTGGCACACTGGCCCCTGGCTCCCATGAGGCCCTGTGATGTCACAATGGTCTCACTGGTTCCACGAGGCCCTGCAGTTCCACAATGGCCCTTCAGTGTCACAAGGCCTTGAAGTGTCATAATAGTCTCAGCGGGTTGCCCAGCTGCTTCACAATGGCCTCCTTGGTTCCATGATGCCCCGTAGCGTAACAACGGTATCCTTGCTTCCACACAGTCAGAATGGCCCCGTGGCCTCCTGGAGCCCCACAGTGTCACTACGATCCCCTTGATTCCACGAGGCCCTGCCGTGCTACAATGACCCCTTGCTTATACAAGGCCCTGCTGTGTCACAATGGCCCCTTGCTTCTGAAGTGTGCAAGAGCCTAATACTAAGAGAAAGGCGCCAAAAAACGCTTCGCCATTATCACTGCTCAACACCTGAAAGGCTTCAAAAGTGCTTCGTCATGATGGCTGCTTATCATAATCACTTTTGAACGCCTGGAAACTACGTGCCGTACGGGCCGTGCATAGCCCGCCTTGAGGCCCATAAAAAGGAAGGCAAAACTGGTGCAAAATGTGGAGGCAAAAGCAAAAGGTAGAATCCCCGCCCTTTGCCTTTCCCCCCACCACCACCATCGCCTGCCGTGAGGCACCCTGAGGCCTCCGGGAGCCGACGCCGCCCGCCTGGGGAGCACCCCCCAATCCTTCACCCCTGGACTGAAATCCCGAGGGAGTTGTGCAACCCCTAGCCCTGCTCCTTCGTCCCAGGCGGAGCCAGGTTCAGCTGCAAGCATCGAGCCTGCATCTCGGAGGATGGGCCGCCGCTTTCCAGCCAAACTGCTCTAGACTTCAGAAGAGGCAGATAAGAGGCTTCAAACAGCAGGAAAAAAAAGGCAAAAACTTCTCCACTTCCCCCACCCTGTCTCAGCAGCAACAAAGGTAGCACAGTGTGGTGGTGACTTATCCAGTGCTTGTTAGAGTAACCTTGTCTTTTCTAACTTTTCTCTACTTTTCTCCTTCTTTCTCTTTGCCTCTCTTACCATTAGATAAAGAGATACCCATTTGTTTGGCACCAACATTTAATCTCATTTGGTTTTAATCTGGTCTTTGGGAATATTTTGAACCTTCAAAGTTCCTTCCTTTTTATACTCAGAGATTTCCTTTTCTTTGCCCTTCTGGGTGTAAATCAGATAGTAACAAAGTGTCATAATGCTCTCCACGGTTCCGTGAGGCGCCACAATGTCACAATGGACTTTTGGTTCCATGAACTTTGGTACTGTCAGCAACAGTCTCCTTGGCTCCGCAGGGTCACAATGGACCCTTGGCTCCGTGAGGTTCAGTAGCGTAACACGGACGCCTTGATTGCATGAGGTTGTGCAGTGTCACAATGATCTCCTTGGTTCTGCGGCCCTGCTGTGTAACAATGGGCCCCTTCCTTTGCTGATGGCTCTGCGTCCTGCCTGCCTCTGCCTTGGCACACAAAGCCTTGGGCTGCTCCAGACTCCTTCTGGGGGACACGTTGCACCACTGCACTGCCCTGGGAGAGAAATTCCTTTCTCCTTGTGTCCAGCCTGGACCTGCCCAGCTGCCCTTGGCATTAATTCTTTCTTTTGCCAGCTGGTCTCTACTAGGTAGAAAGGATCCACCATGTCTGAAACCACCCTTCAAGCCCACCCAGGACTCTCCTCCACTGTCCTCAGTCTCCACTCCACTGAGCACAGAGCTCCTTTGTCCCTCTGTAGTGATCATGTGCTCGAGGCCACAGGCACCTGGACAAGAAGGTCGGTTTTTTTCTACAGGAAGGAAACCACAGAACCCCAGTGTTTTGAAGGCAGATGAGAGGCAGCCACCAGAGGCCAAGGCAAGGCAGACGTGTCTGTCCTTGCAGCTTCTGTCTGAAAGCAACCCTTGGACATACGGGGAGTTTTGGAGGTGGAATTCCATTTCAGCTGTGGGTGCCTGGACGGGAATGACACTTCTTCTCCCCAGGAAGGAAAGGGCAGAGCCCCAGTGTTTCAAAGGCTGATTAGTGGTGCCTCAAGGAGGCCAAGGCCAGCCAGACCTGTTTGTCTTGGCAGCTTTTGTCTTGGAGCAATCCTTGGCTAGATGCAATTTGGGAGGCCAAATCCCAGTTTTGTCCGTGGACATCTGGCCCAGAAGGACAGTTCTTTTCCATTGGCAGCAAAGTGAGGAGGCCCAGTGTTTCAAAGGCAGATGAGAGCTGGCCCTCAGGAAGCCAAGGGAAGCTGGACATTCCTGGCAGCTTTTGTCGGGGAGCTATTCCTTGGAGATATGGAATTTCAGAGGTGGATTCCCAATTTTGGCCATGGATGGCTGGACTTGAAAGATGGTTTTTTCCATGGGAAGAGAAGCACAGCCCCCGCGTGTTTTGAAGGCAGATGCGAGGTGGCCCCTAAGAGGCCAAGGCCAGCCTGAGCTGTCTGTCCTGGCAGGTTTCACATGGGAACAATCCTCGGACAGAATCCAATTTGGAGGTAGAATCCTAATTTCAGCCATGGGTCCCTGGAGGAGAAGGACAGTGCTTTCGCACAGAAAGGAAAGCAAGGAACTCCAGCGTTTCAGGGCCAGAGGAGAAGCACCCCTCAACATGCCAAGCTCAGCTGGACCAGGCAGGTGGCCCCCAGGAGGCCAAGCCAACCACACCTGTTCCACGCTCTTTGCAGCCTTGGGGCCCTGCAGCATCACCATTTTGTTCCCCTGAGGCCCAGCAATAGCACAGTGGTCTCCTTGGCTCTACAGCGGCACAAAGGCCCCTTGCTTCCACGAGGCCTGGCTGTGTCACAATGGTTTCCTTGGTTCCATGGGGCTGCAGAATAACACAATGGCCCACTGGTTCCATGAGGTCACAGAGGGTCACAAGGGTCTCCATGATTCCGTAAGGTGCTGCAGGGTCACAATGGCTCCTTGGTTCTATTGGGCTCCCCAGGATCACAATGGCCCCTTGGTTCCACAAGGCCTGGCTGTGGCACACTGGCCCCTGGCTCCCATGAGGCCCTGTGATGTCACAATGGTCTCACTGGTTCCACGAGGCCCTGCAGTTCCACAATGGCCCTTCAGTGTCACAAGGCCTTGAAGTGTCATAATAGTCTCAGCGGGTTGCCCAGCTGCTTCACAATGGCCTCCTTGGTTCCATGATGCCCCGTAGCGTAACAACGGTATCCTTGCTTCCACACAGTCAGAATGGCCCCGTGGCCTCCTGGAGCCCCACAGTGTCACTACGATCCCCTTGATTCCACGAGGCCCTGCCGTGCTACAATGACCCCTTGCTTATACAAGGCCCTGCTGTGTCACAATGGCCCCTTGCTTCTGAAGTGTGCAAGAGCCTAATACTAAGAGAAAGGCGCCAAAAAACGCTTCGCCATTATCACTGCTCAACACCTGAAAGGCTTCAAAAGTGCTTCGTCATGATGGCTGCTTATCATAATCACTTTTGAACGCCTGGAAACTACGTGCCGTACGGGCCGTGCATAGCCCGCCTTGAGGCCCATAAAAAGGAAGGCAAAACTGGTGCAAAATGTGGAGGCAAAAGCAAAAGGTAGAATCCCCGCCCTTTGCCTTTCCCCCCACCACCACCATCGCCTGCCGTGAGGCACCCTGAGGCCTCCGGGAGCCGACGCCGCCCGCCTGGGGAGCACCCCCCAATCCTTCACCCCTGGACTGAAATCCCGAGGGAGTTGTGCAACCCCTAGCCCTGCTCCTTCGTCCCAGGCGGAGCCAGGTTCAGCTGCAAGCATCGAGCCTGCATCTCGGAGGATGGGCCGCCGCTTTCCAGCCAAACTGCTCTAGACTTCAGAAGAGGCAGATAAGAGGCTTCAAACAGCAGGAAAAAAAAGGCAAAAACTTCTCCACTTCCCCCACCCTGTCTCAGCAGCAACAAAGGTAGCACAGTGTGGTGGTGACTTATCCAGTGCTTGTTAGAGTAACCTTGTCTTTTCTAACTTTTCTCTACTTTTCTCCTTCTTTCTCTTTGCCTCTCTTACCATTAGATAAAGAGATACCCATTTGTTTGGCACCAACATTTAATCTCATTTGGTTTTAATCTGGTCTTTGGGAATATTTTGAACCTTCAAAGTTCCTTCCTTTTTATACTCAGAGATTTCCTTTTCTTTGCCCTTCTGGGTGTAAATCAGATAGTAACAAAGTGTCATAATGCTCTCCACGGTTCCGTGAGGCGCCACAATGTCACAATGGACTTTTGGTTCCATGAACTTTGGTACTGTCAGCAACAGTCTCCTTGGCTCCGCAGGGTCACAATGGACCCTTGGCTCCATGAGGTTCAGTAGCGTAACACGGACGCCTTGATTGCATGAGGTTGTGCAGTGTCACAATGATCTCCTTGGTTCTGCGGCCCTGCTGTGTAACAATGGGCCCCTTCCTTTGCTGATGGCTCTGCGTCCTGCCTGCCTCTGCCTTGGCACACAAAGCCTTGGGCTGCTCCAGACTCCTTCTGGGGGACACGTTGCACCACTGCACTGCCCTGGGAGAGAAATTCCTTTCTCCTTGTGTCCAGCCTGGACCTGCCCAGCTGCCCTTGGCATTAATTCTTTCTTTTGCCAGCTGGTCTCTACTAGGTAGAAAGGATCCACCATGTCTGAAACCACCCTTCAAGCCCACCCAGGACTCTCCTCCACTGTCCTCAGTCTCCACTCCACTGAGCACAGAGCTCCTTTGTCCCTCTGTAGTGATCATGTGCTCGAGGCCACAGGCACCTGGACAAGAAGGTCGGTTTTTTTCTACAGGAAGGAAACCACAGAACCCCAGTGTTTTGAAGGCAGATGAGAGGCAGCCACCAGAGGCCAAGGCAAGGCAGACGTGTCTGTCCTTGCAGCTTCTGTCTGAAAGCAACCCTTGGACATACGGGGAGTTTTGGAGGTGGAATTCCATTTCAGCTGTGGGTGCCTGGACGGGAATGACACTTCTTCTCCCCAGGAAGGAAAGGGCAGAGCCCCAGTGTTTCAAAGGCTGATTAGTGGTGCCTCAAGGAGGCCAAGGCCAGCCAGACCTGTTTGTCTTGGCAGCTTTTGTCTTGGAGCAATCCTTGGCTAGATGCAATTTGGGAGGCCAAATCCCAGTTTTGTCCGTGGACATCTGGCCCAGAAGGACAGTTCTTTTCCATTGGCAGCAAAGTGAGGAGGCCCAGTGTTTCAAAGGCAGATGAGAGCTGGCCCTCAGGAAGCCAAGGGAAGCTGGACATTCCTGGCAGCTTTTGTCGGGGAGCTATTCCTTGGAGATATGGAATTTCAGAGGTGGATTCCCAATTTTGGCCATGGATGGCTGGACTTGAAAGATGGTTTTTTCCATGGGAAGAGAAGCACAGCCCCTGCGTGTTTTGAAGGCAGATGCGAGGTGGCCCCTAAGAGGCCAAGGCCAGCCTGAGCTGTCTGTCCTGGCAGGTTTCACATGGGAACAATCCTCGGACAGAATCCAATTTGGAGGTAGAATCCTAATTTCAGCCATGGGTCCCTGGAGGAGAAGGACAGTGCTTTCGCACAGAAAGGAAAGCAAGGAACTCCAGCGTTTCAGGGCCAGAGGAGAAGCACCCCTCAACATGCCAAGCTCAGCTGGACCAGGCAGGTGGCCCCCAGGAGGCCAAGCCAACCACACCTGTTCCACGCTCTTTGCAGCCTTGGGGCCCTGCAGCATCACCATTTTGTTCCCCTGAGGCCCAGCAATAGCACAGTGGTCTCCTTGGCTCTACAGCGGCACAAAGGCCCCTTGCTTCCACGAGGCCTGGCTGTGTCACAATGGTTTCCTTGGTTCCATGGGGCTGCAGAATAACACAATGGCCCACTGGTTCCATGAGGTCACAGAGGGTCACAAGGGTCTCCATGATTCCGTAAGGTGCTGCAGGGTCACAATGGCTCCTTGGTTCTATTGGGCTCCCCAGGATCACAATGGCCCCTTGGTTCCACAAGGCCTGGCTGTGGCACACTGGCCCTTTGCTTCCGTGAGACCTTGCAGTGTCACAATGGCCCCTTGCTTCTGTCAGGCCTGGCTGTGTCACAATGGCCCCTGGCTCCCATGAGGCCCTGTGATGTCACAATGGTCTCACTGGTTCCACGAGGCCCTGCAGTTCCACAATGGCCCTTCAGTGTCACAAGGCCTTGAAGTGTCATAATAGTCTCAGCGGGTTGCCCAGCTGCTTCACAATGGCCTCCTTGGTTCCATGATGCCCCGTAGCGTAACAACGGTATCCTTGCTTCCACACAGTCAGAATGGCCCCGTGGCCTCCTGGAGCCCCACAGTGTCACTACGATCCCCTTGATTCCACGAGGCCCTGCCGTGCTACAATGACCCCTTGCTTATACAAGGCCCTGCTGTGTCACAATGGCCCCTTGCTTCTGAAGTGTGCAAGAGCCTAATACTAAGAGAAAGGCGCCAAAAAACGCTTCGCCATTATCACTGCTCAACACCTGAAAGGCTTCAAAAGTGCTTCGTCATGATGGCTGCTTATCATAATCACTTTTGAACGCCTGGAAACTACGTGCCGTACGGGCCGTGCATAGCCCGCCTTGAGGCCCATAAAAAGGAAGGCAAAACTGGTGCAAAATGTGGAGGCAAAAGCAAAAGGTAGAATCCCCGCCCTTTGCCTTTCCCCCCACCACCACCATCGCCTGCCGTGAGGCACCCTGAGGCCTCCGGGAGCTGACGCCGCCCGCCTGGGGAGCACCCCCCAATCCTTCACCCCTGGACTGAAATCCCGAGGGAGTTGTGCAACCCCTAGCCCTGCTCCTTCGTCCCAGGCGGAGCCAGGTTCAGCTGCAAGCATCGAGCCTGCATCTCGGAGGATGGGCCGCCGCTTTCCAGCCAAACTGCTCTAGACTTCAGAAGAGGCAGATAAGAGGCTTCAAACAGCAGGGGAAAAAAGGCAAAAACTTCTCCACTTCCCCCACCCTGTCTCAGCAGCAACAAAGGTAGCACAGTGTGGTGGTGACTTATCCAGTGCTTGTTAGAGTAACCTTGTCTTTTCTAACTTTTCTCTACTTTTCTCCTTCTTTCTCTTTGCCTCTCTTACCATTAGATAAAGAGATACCCATTTGTTTGGCACCAACATTTAATCTCGTTTGGTTTTAATCTGGTCTTTGGGAATATTTTGAACCTTCAAAGTTCTTTCCTTTTTATACTCAGAGATTTCCTTTTCTTTGCCCTTCTGGGTGTAAATCAGATAGTAACAAAGTGTCATAATGCTCTCCACGGTTCCGTGAGGCGCCACAATGTCACAATGGACTTTTGGTTCCATGAACTTTGGTACTGTCAGCAACAGTCTCCTTGGCTCCGCAGGGTCACAATGGACCCTTGGCTCCGTGAGGTTCAGTAGCGTAACACGGACGCCTTGATTGCATGAGGTTGTGCAGTGTCACAATGATCTCCTTGGTTCTGCGGCCCTGCTGTGTAACAATGGGCCCCTTCCTTTGCTGATGGCTCTGCGTCCTGCCTGCCTCTGCCTTGGCACACAAAGCCTTGGGCTGCTCCAGACTCCTTCTGGGGGACACGTTGCACCACTGCACTGCCCTGGGAGAGAAATTCCTTTCTCCTTGTGTCCAGCCTGGACCTGCCCAGCTGCCCTTGGCATTAATTCTTTCTTTTGCCAGCTGGTCTCTACTAGGTAGAAAGGATCCACCATGTCTGAAACCACCCTTCAAGCCCACCCAGGACTCTCCTCCACTGTCCTCAGTCTCCACTCCACTGAGCACAGAGCTCCTTTGTCCCTCTGTAGTGATCATGTGCTCGAGGCCACGGGCACCTGGACAAGAAGGACGGTTCTTTTCTACAGGAAGGAAACCACAGAACCCCAGTGTTTTGAAGGCAGATGAGAGGCAGCCACCAGAGGCCAAGGCAAGGCAGACGTGTCTGTCCTTGCAGCTTCTGTCTGAAAGCAACCCTTGGACATACGGGGAGTTTTGGAGGTGGAATTCCATTTCAGCTGTGGGTGCCTGGACGGGAATGACACTTCTTCTCCCCAGGAAGGAAAGGGCAGAGCCCCAGTGTTTCAAAGGCTGATTAGTGGTGCCTCAAGGAGGCCAAGGCCAGCCAGACCTGTTTGTCTTGGCAGCTTTTGTCTTGGAGCAATCCTTGGCTAGATGCAATTTGGGAGGCCAAATCCCAGTTTTGTCCGTGGACATCTGGCCCAGAAGGACAGTTCTTTTCCATTGGCAGCAAAGTGAGGAGGCCCAGTGTTTCAAAGGCAGATGAGAGCTGGCCCTCAGGAAGCCAAGGGAAGCTGGACATTCCTGGCAGCTTTTGTCGGGGAGCTATTCCTTGGAGATATGGAATTTCAGAGGTGGATTCCCAATTTTGGCCATGGATGGCTGGACTTGAAAGATGGTTTTTTCCATGGGAAGAGAAGCACAGCCCCCGCGTGTTTTGAAGGCAGATGCGAGGTGGCCCCTAAGAGGCCAAGGCCAGCCTGAGCTGTCTGTCCTGGCAGGTTTCACATGGGAACAATCCTCGGACAGAATCCAATTTGGAGGTAGAATCCTAATTTCAGCCATGGGTCCCTGGAGGAGAAGGACAGTGCTTTCGCACAGAAAGGAAAGCAAGGAACTCCAGCGTTTCAGGGCCAGAGGAGAAGCACCCCTCAACATGCCAAGCTCAGCTGGACCAGGCAGGTGGCCCCCAGGAGGCCAAGCCAACCACACCTGTTCCACGCTCTTTGCAGCCTTGGGGCCCTGCAGCATCACCATTTTGTTCCCCTGAGGCCCAGCAATAGCACAGTGGTCTCCTTGGCTCTACAGCGGCACAAAGGCCCCTTGCTTCCACGAGGCCTGGCTGTGTCACAATGGTTTCCTTGGTTCCATGGGGCTGCAGAATAACACAATGGCCCACTGGTTCCATGAGGTCACAGAGGGTCACAAGGGTCTCCATGATTCCGTAAGGTGCTGCAGGGTCACAATGGCTCCTTGGTTCTATTGGGCTCCCCAGGATCACAATGGCCCCTTGGTTCCACAAGGCCTGGCTGTGGCACACTGGCCCCTGGCTCCCATGAGGCCCTGTGATGTCACAATGGTCTCACTGGTTCCACGAGGCCCTGCAGTTCCACAATGGCCCTTCAGTGTCACAAGGCCTTGAAGTGTCATAATAGTCTCAGCGGGTTGCCCAGCTGCTTCACAATGGCCTCCTTGGTTCCATGATGCCCCGTAGCGTAACAACGGTATCCTTGCTTCCACACAGTCAGAATGGCCCCGTGGCCTCCTGGAGCCCCACAGTGTCACTACGATCCCCTTGATTCCACGAGGCCCTGCCGTGCTACAATGACCCCTTGCTTATACAAGGCCCTGCTGTGTCACAATGGCCCCTTGCTTCTGAAGTGTGCAAGAGCCTAATACTAAGAGAAAGGCGCCAAAAAACGCTTCGCCATTATCACTGCTCAACACCTGAAAGGCTTCAAAAGTGCTTCGTCACGATGGCTGCTTATCATAATCACTTTTGAACGCCTGGAAACTACGTGCCGTACGGGCCGTGCATAGCCCGCCTTGAGGCCCATAAAAAGGAAGGCAAAACTGGTGCAAAATGTGGAGGCAAAAGCAAAAGGTAGAATCCCCGCCCTTTGCCTTTCCCCCCACCACCACCATCGCCTGCCGTGAGGCACCCTGAGGCCTCCGGGAGCTGACGCCGCCCGCCTGGGGAGCACCCCCCAATCCTTCACCCCTGGACTGAAATCCCGAGGGAGTTGTGCAACCCCTAGCCCTGCTCCTTCGTCCCAGGCGGAGCCAGGTTCAGCTGCAAGCATCGAGCCTGCATCTCGGAGGATGGGCCGCCGCTTTCCAGCCAAACTGCTCTAGACTTCAGAAGAGGCAGATAAGAGGCTTCAAACAGCAGGGGAAAAAAGGCAAAAACTTCTCCACTTCCCCCACCCTGTCTCAGCAGCAACAAAGGTAGCACAGTGTGGTGGTGACTTATCCAGTGCTTGTTAGAGTAACCTTGTCTTTTCTAACTTTTCTCTACTTTTCTCCTTCTTTCTCTTTGCCTCTCTTACCATTAGATAAAGAGATACCCATTTGTTTGGCACCAACATTTAATCTCGTTTGGTTTTAATCTGGTCTTTGGGAATATTTTGAACCTTCAAAGTTCTTTCCTTTTTATACTCAGAGATTTCCTTTTCTTTGCCCTTCTGGGTGTAAATCAGATAGTAACAAAGTGTCATAATGCTCTCCACGGTTCCGTGAGGCGCCACAATGTCACAATGGACTTTTGGTTCCATGAACTTTGGTACTGTCAGCAACAGTCTCCTTGGCTCCGCAGGGTCACAATGGACCCTTGGCTCCGTGAGGTTCAGTAGCGTAACACGGACGCCTTGATTGCATGAGGTTGTGCAGTGTCACAATGATCTCCTTGGTTCTGCGGCCCTGCTGTGTAACAATGGGCCCCTTCCTTTGCTGATGGCTCTGCGTCCTGCCTGCCTCTGCCTTGGCACACAAAGCCTTGGGCTGCTCCAGACTCCTTCTGGGGGACACGTTGCACCACTGCACTGCCCTGGGAGAGAAATTCCTTTCTCCTTGTGTCCAGCCTGGACCTGCCCAGCTGCCCTTGGCATTAATTCTTTCTTTTGCCAGCTGGTCTCTACTAGGTAGAAAGGATCCACCATGTCTGAAACCACCCTTCAAGCCCACCCAGGACTCTCCTCCACTGTCCTCAGTCTCCACTCCACTGAGCACAGAGCTCCTTTGTCCCTCTGTAGTGATCATGTGCTCGAGGCCACAGGCACCTGGACAAGAAGGTCGGTTCTTTTCTACAGGAAGGAAACCACAGAACCCCAGTGTTTTGAAGGCAGATGAGAGGCAGCCACCAGAGGCCAAGGCAAGGCAGACGTGTCTGTCCTTGCAGCTTCTGTCTGAAAGCAACCCTTGGACATACGGGGAGTTTTGGAGGTGGAATTCCATTTCAGCTGTGGGTGCCTGGACGGGAATGACACTTCTTCTCCCCAGGAAGGAAAGGGCAGAGCCCCAGTGTTTCAAAGGCTGATTAGTGGTGCCTCAAGGAGGCCAAGGCCAGCCAGACCTGTTTGTCTTGGCAGCTTTTGTCTTGGAGCAATCCTTGGCTAGATGCAATTTGGGAGGCCAAATCCCAGTTTTGTCCGTGGACATCTGGCCCAGAAGGACAGTTCTTTTCCATTGGCAGCAAAGTGAGGAGGCCCAGTGTTTCAAAGGCAGATGAGAGCTGGCCCTCAGGAAGCCAAGGGAAGCTGGACATTCCTGGCAGCTTTTGTCGGGGAGCTATTCCTTGGAGATATGGAATTTCAGAGGTGGATTCCCAATTTTGGCCATGGATGGCTGGACTTGAAAGATGGTTTTTTCCATGGGAAGAGAAGCACAGCCCCTGCGTGTTTTGAAGGCAGATGCGAGGTGGCCCCTAAGAGGCCAAGGCCAGCCTGAGCTGTCTGTCCTGGCAGGTTTCACATGGGAACAATCCTCGGACAGAATCCAATTTGGAGGTAGAATCCTAATTTCAGCCATGGGTCCCTGGAGGAGAAGGACAGTGCTTTCGCACAGAAAGGAAAGCAAGGAACTCCAGCGTTTCAGGGCCAGAGGAGAAGCACCCCTCAACATGCCAAGCTCAGCTGGACCAGGCAGGTGGCCCCCAGGAGGCCAAGCCAACCACACCTGTTCCACGCTCTTTGCAGCCTTGGGGCCCTGCAGCATCACCATTTTGTTCCCCTGAGGCCCAGCAATAGCACAGTGGTCTCCTTGGCTCTACAGCGGCACAAAGGCCCCTTGCTTCCACGAGGCCTGGCTGTGTCACAATGGTTTCCTTGGTTCCATGGGGCTGCAGAATAACACAATGGCCCACTGGTTCCATGAGGTCACAGAGGGTCACAAGGGTCTCCATGATTCCGTAAGGTGCTGCAGGGTCACAATGGCTCCTTGGTTCTATTGGGCTCCCCAGGATCACAATGGCCCCTTGGTTCCACAAGGCCTGGCTGTGGCACACTGGCCCTTTGCTTCCGTGAGACCTTGCAGTGTCACAATGGCCCCTTGCTTCTGTCAGGCCTGGCTGTGTCACAATGGCCCCTGGCTCCCATGAGGCCCTGTGATGTCACAATGGTCTCACTGGTTCCACGAGGCCCTGCAGTTCCACAATGGCCCTTCAGTGTCACAAGGCCTTGAAGTGTCATAATAGTCTCAGCGGGTTGCCCAGCTGCTTCACAATGGCCTCCTTGGTTCCATGATGCCCCGTAGCGTAACAACGGTATCCTTGCTTCCACACAGTCAGAATGGCCCCGTGGCCTCCTGGAGCCCCACAGTGTCACTACGATCCCCTTGATTCCACGAGGCCCTGCCGTGCTACAATGACCCCTTGCTTATACAAGGCCCTGCTGTGTCACAATGGCCCCTTGCTTCTGAAGTGTGCAAGAGCCTAATACTAAGAGAAAGGCGCCAAAAAACGCTTCGCCATTATCACTGCTCAACACCTGAAAGGCTTCAAAAGTGCTTCGTCACGATGGCTGCTTATCATAATCACTTTTGAACGCCTGGAAACTACGTGCCGTACGGGCCGTGCATAGCCCGCCTTGAGGCCCATAAAAAGGAAGGCAAAACTGGTGCAAAATGTGGAGGCAAAAGCAAAAGGTAGAATCCCCGCCCTTTGCCTTTCCCCCCACCACCACCATCGCCTGCCGTGAGGCACCCTGAGGCCTCCGGGAGCTGACGCCGCCCGCCTGGGGAGCACCCCCCAATCCTTCACCCCTGGACTGAAATCCCGAGGGAGTTGTGCAACCCCTAGCCCTGCTCCTTCGTCCCAGGCGGAGCCAGGTTCAGCTGCAAGCATCGAGCCTGCATCTCGGAGGATGGGCCGCCGCTTTCCAGCCAAACTGCTCTAGACTTCAGAAGAGGCAGATAAGAGGCTTCAAACAGCAGGGGAAAAAAGGCAAAAACTTCTCCACTTCCCCCACCCTGTCTCAGCAGCAACAAAGGTAGCACAGTGTGGTGGTGACTTATCCAGTGCTTGTTAGAGTAACCTTGTCTTTTCTAACTTTTCTCTACTTTTCTCCTTCTTTCTCTTTGCCTCTCTTACCATTAGATAAAGAGATACCCATTTGTTTGGCACCAACATTTAATCTCGTTTGGTTTTAATCTGGTCTTTGGGAATATTTTGAACCTTCAAAGTTCTTTCCTTTTTATACTCAGAGATTTCCTTTTCTTTGCCCTTCTGGGTGTAAATCAGATAGTAACAAAGTGTCATAATGCTCTCCACGGTTCCGTGAGGCGCCACAATGTCACAATGGACTTTTGGTTCCATGAACTTTGGTACTGTCAGCAACAGTCTCCTTGGCTCCGCAGTGTCACAATGGACCCTTGGCTCCGTGAGGTTCAGTAGCGTAACACGGACGCCTTGATTGCATGAGGTTGTGCAGTGTCACAATGATCTCCTTGGTTCTGCGGCCCTGCTGTGTAACAATGGGCCCCTTCCTTTGCTGATGGCTCTGCGTCCTGCCTGCCTCTGCCTTGGCACACAAAGCCTTGGGCTGCTCCAGACTCCTTCTGGGGGACACGTTGCACCACTGCACTGCCCTGGGAGAGAAATTCCTTTCTCCTTGTGTCCAGCCTGGACCTGCCCAGCTGCCCTTGGCATTAATTCTTTCTTTTGCCAGCTGGTCTCTACTAGGTAGAAAGGATCCACCATGTCTGAAACCACCCTTCAAGCCCACCCAGGACTCTCCTCCACTGTCCTCAGTCTCCACTCCACTGAGCACAGAGCTCCTTTGTCCCTCTGTAGTGATCATGTGCTCGAGGCCACAGGCACCTGGACAAGAAGGTCGGTTCTTTTCTACAGGAAGGAAACCACAGAACCCCAGTGTTTTGAAGGCAGATGAGAGGCAGCCACCAGAGGCCAAGGCAAGGCAGACGTGTCTGTCCTTGCAGCTTCTGTCTGAAAGCAACCCTTGGACATACGGGGAGTTTTGGAGGTGGAATTCCATTTCAGCTGTGGGTGCCTGGACGGGAATGACACTTCTTCTCCCCAGGAAGGAAAGGGCAGAGCCCCAGTGTTTCAAAGGCTGATTAGTGGTGCCTCAAGGAGGCCAAGGCCAGCCAGACCTGTTTGTCTTGGCAGCTTTTGTCTTGGAGCAATCCTTGGCTAGATGCAATTTGGGAGGCCAAATCCCAGTTTTGTCCGTGGACATCTGGCCCAGAAGGACAGTTCTTTTCCATTGGCAGCAAAGTGAGGAGGCCCAGTGTTTCAAAGGCAGATGAGAGCTGGCCCTCAGGAAGCCAAGGGAAGCTGGACATTCCTGGCAGCTTTTGTCGGGGAGCTATTCCTTGGAGATATGGAATTTCAGAGGTGGATTCCCAATTTTGGCCATGGATGGCTGGACTTGAAAGATGGTTTTTTCCATGGGAAGAGAAGCACAGCCCCTGCGTGTTTTGAAGGCAGATGCGAGGTGGCCCCTAAGAGGCCAAGGCCAGCCTGAGCTGTCTGTCCTGGCAGGTTTCACATGGGAACAATCCTCGGACAGAATCCAATTTGGAGGTAGAATCCTAATTTCAGCCATGGGTCCCTGGAGGAGAAGGACAGTGCTTTCGCACAGAAAGGAAAGCAAGGAACTCCAGCGTTTCAGGGCCAGAGGAGAAGCACCCCTCAACATGCCAAGCTCAGCTGGACCAGGCAGGTGGCCCCCAGGAGGCCAAGCCAACCACACCTGTTCCACGCTCTTTGCAGCCTTGGGGCCCTGCAGCATCACCATTTTGTTCCCCTGAGGCCCAGCAATAGCACAGTGGTCTCCTTGGCTCTACAGCGGCACAAAGGCCCCTTGCTTCCACGAGGCCTGGCTGTGTCACAATGGTTTCCTTGGTTCCATGGGGCTGCAGAATAACACAATGGCCCACTGGTTCCATGAGGTCACAGAGGGTCACAAGGGTCTCCATGATTCCGTAAGGTGCTGCAGGGTCACAATGGCTCCTTGGTTCTATTGGGCTCCCCAGGATCACAATGGCCCCTTGGTTCCACAAGGCCTGGCTGTGGCACACTGGCCCTTTGCTTCCGTGAGACCTTGCAGTGTCACAATGGCCCCTTGCTTCTGTCAGGCCTGGCTGTGTCACAATGGCCCCTGGCTCCCATGAGGCCCTGTGATGTCACAATGGTCTCACTGGTTCCACGAGGCCCTGCAGTTCCACAATGGCCCTTCAGTGTCACAAGGCCTTGAAGTGTCATAATAGTCTCAGCGGGTTGCCCAGCTGCTTCACAATGGCCTCCTTGGTTCCATGATGCCCCGTAGCGTAACAACGGTATCCTTGCTTCCACACAGTCAGAATGGCCCCGTGGCCTCCTGGAGCCCCACAGTGTCACTACGATCCCCTTGATTCCACGAGGCCCTGCCGTGCTACAATGACCCCTTGCTTATACAAGGCCCTGCTGTGTCACAATGGCCCCTTGCTTCTGAAGTGTGCAAGAGCCTAATACTAAGAGAAAGGCGCCAAAAAACGCTTCGCCATTATCACTGCTCAACACCTGAAAGGCTTCAAAAGTGCTTCGTCACGATGGCTGCTTATCATAATCACTTTTGAACGCCTGGAAACTACGTGCCGTACGGGCCGTGCATAGCCCGCCTTGAGGCCCATAAAAAGGAAGGCAAAACTGGTGCAAAATGTGGAGGCAAAAGCAAAAGGTAGAATCCCCGCCCTTTGCCTTTCCCCCCACCACCACCATCGCCTGCCGTGAGGCACCCTGAGGCCTCCGGGAGCCGACGCCGCCCGCCTGGGGAGCACCCCCCAATCCTTCACCCCTGGACTGAAATCCCGAGGGAGTTGTGCAACCCCTAGCCCTGCTCCTTCGTCCCAGGCGGAGCCAGGTTCAGCTGCAAGCATCGAGCCTGCATCTCGGAGGATGGGCCGCCGCTTTCCAGCCAAACTGCTCTAGACTTCAGAAGAGGCAGATAAGAGGCTTCAAACAGCAGGAAAAAAAAGGCAAAAACTTCTCCACTTCCCCCACCCTGTCTCAGCAGCAACAAAGGTAGCACAGTGTGGTGGTGACTTATCCAGTGCTTGTTAGAGTAACCTTGTCTTTTCTAACTTTTCTCTACTTTTCTCCTTCTTTCTCTTTGCCTCTCTTACCATTAGATAAAGAGATACCCATTTGTTTGGCACCAACATTTAATCTCGTTTGGTTTTAATCTGGTCTTTGGGAATATTTTGAACCTTCAAAGTTCCTTCCTTTTTATACTCAGAGATTTCCTTTTCTTTGCCCTTCTGGGTGTAAATCAGATAGTAACAAAGTGTCATAATGCTCTCCACGGTTCCGTGAGGCGCCACAATGTCACAATGGACTTTTGGTTCCATGAACTTTGGTACTGTCAGCAACAGTCTCCTTGGCTCCGCAGGGTCACAATGGACCCTTGGCTCCATGAGGTTCAGTAGCGTAACACGGACGCCTTGATTGCATGAGGTTGTGCAGTGTCACAATGATCTCCTTGGTTCTGCGGCCCTGCTGTGTAACAATGGGCCCCTTCCTTTGCTGATGGCTCTGCGTCCTGCCTGCCTCTGCCTTGGCACACAAAGCCTTGGGCTGCTCCAGACTCCTTCTGGGGGACACGTTGCACCACTGCACTGCCCTGGGAGAGAAATTCCTTTCTCCTTGTGTCCAGCCTGGACCTGCCCAGCTGCCCTTGGCATTAATTCTTTCTTTTGCCAGCTGGTCTCTACTAGGTAGAAAGGATCCACCATGTCTGAAACCACCCTTCAAGCCCACCCAGGACTCTCCTCCACTGTCCTCAGTCTCCACTCCACTGAGCACAGAGCTCCTTTGTCCCTCTGTAGTGATCATGTGCTCGAGGCCACAGGCACCTGGACAAGAAGGTCGGTTCTTTTCTACAGGAAGGAAACCACAGAACCCCAGTGTTTTGAAGGCAGATGAGAGGCAGCCACCAGAGGCCAAGGCAAGGCAGACGTGTCTGTCCTTGCAGCTTCTGTCTGAAAGCAACCCTTGGACATACGGGGAGTTTTGGAGGTGGAATTCCATTTCAGCTGTGGGTGCCTGGACGGGAATGACACTTCTTCTCCCCAGGAAGGAAAGGGCAGAGCCCCAGTGTTTCAAAGGCTGATTAGTGGTGCCTCAAGGAGGCCAAGGCCAGCCAGACCTGTTTGTCTTGGCAGCTTTTGTCTTGGAGCAATCCTTGGCTAGATGCAATTTGGGAGGCCAAATCCCAGTTTTGTCCGTGGACATCTGGCCCAGAAGGACAGTTCTTTTCCATTGGCAGCAAAGTGAGGAGGCCCAGTGTTTCAAAGGCAGATGAGAGCTGGCCCTCAGGAAGCCAAGGGAAGCTGGACATTCCTGGCAGCTTTTGTCGGGGAGCTATTCCTTGGAGATATGGAATTTCAGAGGTGGATTCCCAATTTTGGCCATGGATGGCTGGACTTGAAAGATGGTTTTTTCCATGGGAAGAGAAGCACAGCCCCCGCGTGTTTTGAAGGCAGATGCGAGGTGGCCCCTAAGAGGCCAAGGCCAGCCTGAGCTGTCTGTCCTGGCAGGTTTCACATGGGAACAATCCTCGGACAGAATCCAATTTGGAGGTAGAATCCTAATTTCAGCCATGGGTCCCTGGAGGAGAAGGACAGTGCTTTCGCACAGAAAGGAAAGCAAGGAACTCCAGCGTTTCAGGGCCAGAGGAGAAGCACCCCTCAACATGCCAAGCTCAGCTGGACCAGGCAGGTGGCCCCCAGGAGGCCAAGCCAACCACACCTGTTCCACGCTCTTTGCAGCCTTGGGGCCCTGCAGCATCACCATTTTGTTCCCCTGAGGCCCAGCAATAGCACAGTGGTCTCCTTGGCTCTACAGCGGCACAAAGGCCCCTTGCTTCCACGAGGCCTGGCTGTGTCACTATGGTTTCCTTGGTTCCATGGGGCTGCAGAATAACACAATGGCCCACTGGTTCCATGAGGTCACAGAGGGTCACAAGGGTCTCCATGATTCCGTAAGGTGCTGCAGGGTCACAATGGCTCCTTGGTTCTATTGGGCTCCCCAGGATCACAATGGCCCCTTGGTTCCACAAGGCCTGGCTGTGGCACACTGGCCCTTTGCTTCCGTGAGACCTTGCAGTGTCACAATGGCCCCTTGCTTCTGTGAGGCCTGGCTGTGTCACAATGGCCCCTGGCTCCCATGAGGCCCTGTGATGTCACAATGGTCTCACTGGTTCCACGAGGCCCTGCAGTTCCACAATGGCCCTTCAGTGTCACAAGGCCTTGAAGTGTCATAATAGTCTCAGCGGGTTGCCCAGCTGCTTCACAATGGCCTCCTTGGTTCCATGATGCCCCGTAGCGTAACAACGGTATCCTTGCTTCCACACAGTCAGAATGGCCCCGTGGCCTCCTGGAGCCCCACAGTGTCACTACGATCCCCTTGATTCCACGAGGCCCTGCCGTGCTACAATGACCCCTTGCTTATACAAGGCCCTGCTGTGTCACAATGGCCCCTTGCTTCTGAAGTGTGCAAGAGCCTAATACTAAGAGAAAGGCGCCAAAAAACGCTTCGCCATTATCACTGCTCAACACCTGAAAGGCTTCAAAAGTGCTTCGTCATGATGGCTGCTTATCATAATCACTTTTGAACGCCTGGAAACTACGTGCCGTACGGGCCGTGCATAGCCCGCCTTGAGGCCCATAAAAAGGAAGGCAAAACTGGTGCAAAATGTGGAGGCAAAAGCAAAAGGTAGAATCCCCGCCCTTTGCCTTTCCCCCCACCACCACCATCGCCTGCCGTGAGGCACCCTGAGGCCTCCGGGAGCCGACGCCGCCCGCCTGGGGAGCACCCCCCAATCCTTCACCCCTGGACTGAAATCCCGAGGGAGTTGTGCAACCCCTAGCCCTGCTCCTTCGTCCCAGGCGGAGCCAGGTTCAGCTGCAAGCATCGAGCCTGCATCTCGGAGGATGGGCCGCCGCTTTCCAGCCAAACTGCTCTAGACTTCAGAAGAGGCAGATAAGAGGCTTCAAACAGCAGGGGAAAAAAGGCAAAAACTTCTCCACTTCCCCCACCCTGTCTCAGCAGCAACAAAGGTAGCACAGTGTGGTGGTGACTTATCCAGTGCTTGTTAGAGTAACCTTGTCTTTTCTAACTTTTCTCTACTTTTCTCCTTCTTTCTCTTTGCCTCTCTTACCATTAGATAAAGAGATACCCATTTGTTTGGCACCAACATTTAATCTCGTTTGGTTTTAATCTGGTCTTTGGGAATATTTTGAACCTTCAAAGTTCTTTCCTTTTTATACTCAGAGATTTCCTTTTCTTTGCCCTTCTGGGTGTAAATCAGATAGTAACAAAGTGTCATAATGCTCTCCACGGTTCCGTGAGGCGCCACAATGTCACAATGGACTTTTGGTTCCATGAACTTTGGTACTGTCAGCAACAGTCTCCTTGGCTCCGCAGGGTCACAATGGACCCTTGGCTCCGTGAGGTTCAGTAGCGTAACACGGACGCCTTGATTGCATGAGGTTGTGCAGTGTCACAATGATCTCCTTGGTTCTGCGGCCCTGCTGTGTAACAATGGGCCCCTTCCTTTGCTGATGGCTCTGCGTCCTGCCTGGCTCTGCCTTGGCACACAAAGCCTTGGGCTGCTCCAGACTCCTTCTGGGGGACACGTTGCACCACTGCACTGCCCTGGGAGAGAAATTCCTTTCTCCTTGTGTCCAGCCTGGACCTGCCCAGCTGCCCTTGGCATTAATTCTTTCTTTTGCCAGCTGGTCTCTACTAGGTAGAAAGGATCCACCATGTCTGAAACCACCCTTCAAGCCCACCCAGGACTCTCCTCCACTGTCCTCAGTCTCCACTCCACTGAGCACAGAGCTCCTTTGTCCCTCTGTAGTGATCATGTGCTCGAGGCCACGGGCACCTGGACAAGAAGGACGGTTCTTTTCTACAGGAAGGAAACCACAGAACCCCAGTGTTTTGAAGGCAGATGAGAGGCAGCCACCAGAGGCCAAGGCAAGGCAGACGTGTCTGTCCTTGCAGCTTCTGTCTGAAAGCAACCCTTGGACATACGGGGAGTTTTGGAGGTGGAATTCCATTTCAGCTGTGGGTGCCTGGACGGGAATGACACTTCTTCTCCCCAGGAAGGAAAGGGCAGAGCCCCAGTGTTTCAAAGGCTGATTAGTGGTGCCTCAAGGAGGCCAAGGCCAGCCAGACCTGTTTGTCTTGGCAGCTTTTGTCTTGGAGCAATCCTTGGCTAGATGCAATTTGGGAGGCCAAATCCCAGTTTTGTCCGTGGACATCTGGCCCAGAAGGACAGTTCTTTTCCATTGGCAGCAAAGTGAGGAGGCCCAGTGTTTCAAAGGCAGATGAGAGCTGGCCCTCAGGAAGCCAAGGGAAGCTGGACATTCCTGGCAGCTTTTGTCGGGGAGCTATTCCTTGGAGATATGGAATTTCAGAGGTGGATTCCCAATTTTGGCCATGGATGGCTGGACTTGAAAGATGGTTTTTTCCATGGGAAGAGAAGCACAGCCCCCGCGTGTTTTGAAGGCAGATGCGAGGTGGCCCCTAAGAGGCCAAGGCCAGCCTGAGCTGTCTGTCCTGGCAGGTTTCACATGGGAACAATCCTCGGACAGAATCCAATTTGGAGGTAGAATCCTAATTTCAGCCATGGGTCCCTGGAGGAGAAGGACAGTGCTTTCGCACAGAAAGGAAAGCAAGGAACTCCAGCGTTTCAGGGCCAGAGGAGAAGCACCCCTCAACATGCCAAGCTCAGCTGGACCAGGCAGGTGGCCCCCAGGAGGCCAAGCCAACCACACCTGTTCCACGCTCTTTGCAGCCTTGGGGCCCTGCAGCATCACCATTTTGTTCCCCTGAGGCCCAGCAATAGCACAGTGGTCTCCTTGGCTCTACAGCGGCACAAAGGCCCCTTGCTTCCACGAGGCCTGGCTGTGTCACAATGGTTTCCTTGGTTCCATGGGGCTGCAGAATAACACAATGGCCCACTGGTTCCATGAGGTCACAGAGGGTCACAAGGGTCTCCATGATTCCGTAAGGTGCTGCAGGGTCACAATGGCTCCTTGGTTCTATTGGGCTCCCCAGGATCACAATGGCCCCTTGGTTCCACAAGGCCTGGCTGTGGCACACTGGCCCTTTGCTTCCGTGAGACCTTGCAGTGTCACAATGGCCCCTTGCTTCTGTGAGGCCTGGCTGTGTCACAATGGCCCCTGGCTCCCATGAGGCCCTGTGATGTCACAATGGTCTCACTGGTTCCACGAGGCCCTGCAGTTCCACAATGGCCCTTCAGTGTCACAAGGCCTTGAAGTGTCATAATAGTCTCAGCGGGTTGCCCAGCTGCTTCACAATGGCCTCCTTGGTTCCATGATGCCCCGTAGCGTAACAACGGTATCCTTGCTTCCACACAGTCAGAATGGCCCCGTGGCCTCCTGGAGCCCCACAGTGTCACTACGATCCCCTTGATTCCACGAGGCCCTGCCGTGCTACAATGACCCCTTGCTTATACAAGGCCCTGCTGTGTCACAATGGCCCCTTGCTTCTGAAGTGTGCAAGAGCCTAATACTAAGAGAAAGGCGCCAAAAAACGCTTCGCCATTATCACTGCTCAACACCTGAAAGGATTCAAAAGTGCTTCGTCATGATGGCTGCTTATCATAATCACTTTTGAACGCCTGGAAACTACGTGCCGTACGGGCCGTGCATAGCCCGCCTTGAGGCCCATAAAAAGGAAGGCAAAACTGGTGCAAAATGTGGAGGCAAAAGCAAAAGGTAGAATCCCCGCCCTTTGCCTTTCCCCCCACCACCACCATCGCCTGCCGTGAGGCACCCTGAGGCCTCCGGGAGCCGACGCCGCCCACCTGGGGAGCACCCCCCAATCCTTCACCCCTGGACTGAAATCCCGAGGGAGTTGTGCAACCCCTAGCCCTGCTCCTTCGTCCCAGGCGGAGCCAGGTTCAGCTGCAAGCATCGAGCCTGCATCTCGGAGGATGGGCCGCCGCTTTCCAGCCAAACTGCTCTAGACTTCAGAAGAGGCAGATAAGAGGCTTCAAACAGCAGGAAAAAAAAGGCAAAAACTTCTCCACTTCCCCCACCCTGTCTCAGCAGCAACAAAGGTAGCACAGTGTGGTGGTGACTTATCCAGTGCTTGTTAGAGTAACCTTGTCTTTTCTAACTTTTCTCTACTTTTCTCCTTCTTTCTCTTTGCCTCTCTTACCATTAGATAAAGAGATACCCATTTGTTTGGCACCAACATTTAATCTCGTTTGGTTTTAATCTGGTCTTTGGGAATATTTTGAACCTTCAAAGTTCTTTCCTTTTTATACTCAGAGATTTCCTTTTCTTTGCCCTTCTGGGTGTAAATCAGATAGTAACAAAGTGTCATAATGCTCTCCACAGTTCCGTGAGGCGCCACAATGTCACAATGGACTTTTGGTTCCATGAACTTTGGTACTGTCAGCAACAGTCTCCTTGGCTCCGCAGGGTCACAATGGACCCTTGGCTCCGTGAGGTTCAGTAGCGTAACACGGACGCCTTGATTGCATGAGGTTGTGCAGTGTCACAATGATCTCCTTGGTTCTGCGGCCCTGCTGTGTAACAATGGGCCCCTTCCTTTGCTGATGGCTCTGCGTCCTGCCTGCCTCTGCCTTGGCACACAAAGCCTTGGGCTGCTCCAGACTCCTTCTGGGGGACACGTTGCACCACTGCACTGCCCTGGGAGAGAAATTCCTTTCTCCTTGTGTCCAGCCTGGACCTGCCCAGCTGCCCTTGGCATTAATTCTTTCTTTTGCCAGCTGGTCTCTACTAGGTAGAAAGGATCCACCATGTCTGAAACCACCCTTCAAGCCCACCCAGGACTCTCCTCCACTGTCCTCAGTCTCCACTCCACTGAGCACAGAGCTCCTTTGTCCCTCTGTAGTGATCATGTGCTCGAGGCCACGGGCACCTGGACAAGAAGGACGGTTCTTTTCTACAGGAAGGAAACCACAGAACCCCAGTGTTTTGAAGGCAGATGAGAGGCAGCCACCAGAGGCCAAGGCAAGGCAGACGTGTCTGTCCTTGCAGCTTCTGTCTGAAAGCAACCCTTGGACATACGGGGAGTTTTGGAGGTGGAATTCCATTTCAGCTGTGGGTGCCTGGACGGGAATGACACTTCTTCTCCCCAGGAAGGAAAGGGCAGAGCCCCAGTGTTTCAAAGGCTGATTAGTGGTGCCTCAAGGAGGCCAAGGCCAGCCAGACCTGTTTGTCTTGGCAGCTTTTGTCTTGGAGCAATCCTTGGCTAGATGCAATTTGGGAGGCCAAATCCCAGTTTTGTCCGTGGACATCTGGCCCAGAAGGACAGTTCTTTTCCATTGGCAGCAAAGTGAGGAGGCCCAGTGTTTCAAAGGCAGATGAGAGCTGGCCCTCAGGAAGCCAAGGGAAGCTGGACATTCCTGGCAGCTTTTGTCGGGGAGCTATTCCTTGGAGATATGGAATTTCAGAGGTGGATTCCCAATTTTGGCCATGGATGGCTGGACTTGAAAGATGGTTTTTTCCATGGGAAGAGAAGCACAGCCCCCGCGTGTTTTGAAGGCAGATGCGAGGTGGCCCCTAAGAGGCCAAGGCCAGCCTGAGCTGTCTGTCCTGGCAGGTTTCACATGGGAACAATCCTCGGACAGAATCCAATTTGGAGGTAGAATCCTAATTTCAGCCATGGGTCCCTGGAGGAGAAGGACAGTGCTTTCGCACAGAAAGGAAAGCAAGGAACTCCAGCGTTTCAGGGCCAGAGGAGAAGCACCCCTCAACATGCCAAGCTCAGCTGGACCAGGCAGGTGGCCCCCAGGAGGCCAAGCCAACCACACCTGTTCCACGCTCTTTGCAGCCTTGGGGCCCTGCAGCATCACCATTTTGTTCCCCTGAGGCCCAGCAATAGCACAGTGGTCTCCTTGGCTCTACAGCGGCACAAAGGCCCCTTGCTTCCACGAGGCCTGGCTGTGTCACAATGGTTTCCTTGGTTCCATGGGGCTGCAGAATAACACAATGGCCCACTGGTTCCATGAGGTCACAGAGGGTCACAAGGGTCTCCATGATTCCGTAAGGTGCTGCAGGGTCACAATGGCTCCTTGGTTCTATTGGGCTCCCCAGGATCACAATGGCCCCTTGGTTCCACAAGGCCTGGCTGTGGCACACTGGCCCCTGGCTCCCATGAGGCCCTGTGATGTCACAATGGTCTCACTGGTTCCACGAGGCCCTGCAGTTCCACAATGGCCCTTCAGTGTCACAAGGCCTTGAAGTGTCATAATAGTCTCAGCGGGTTGCCCAGCTGCTTCACAATGGCCTCCTTGGTTCCATGATGCCCCGTAGCGTAACAACGGTATCCTTGCTTCCACACAGTCAGAATGGCCCCGTGGCCTCCTGGAGCCCCACAGTGTCACTACGATCCCCTTGATTCCACGAGGCCCTGCCGTGCTACAATGACCCCTTGCTTATACAAGGCCCTGCTGTGTCACAATGGCCCCTTGCTTCTGAAGTGTGCAAGAGCCTAATACTAAGAGAAAGGCGCCAAAAAACGCTTCGCCATTATCACTGCTCAACACCTGAAAGGCTTCAAAAGTGCTTCGTCATGATGGCTGCTTATCATAATCACTTTTGAACGCCTGGAAACTACGTGCCGTACGGGCCGTGCATAGCCCGCCTTGAGGCCCATAAAAAGGAAGGCAAAACTGGTGCAAAATGTGGAGGCAAAAGCAAAAGGTAGAATCCCCGCCCTTTGCCTTTCCCCCCACCACCACCATCGCCTGCCGTGAGGCACCCTGAGGCCTCCGGGAGCCGACGCCGCCCGCCTGGGGAGCACCCCCCAATCCTTCACCCCTGGACTGAAATCCCGAGGGAGTTGTGCAACCCCTAGCCCTGCTCCTTCGTCCCAGGCGGAGCCAGGTTCAGCTGCAAGCATCGAGCCTGCATCTCGGAGGATGGGCCGCCGCTTTCCAGCCAAACTGCTCTAGACTTCAGAAGAGGCAGATAAGAGGCTTCAAACAGCAGGAAAAAAAAGGCAAAAACTTCTCCACTTCCCCCACCCTGTCTCAGCAGCAACAAAGGTAGCACAGTGTGGTGGTGACTTATCCAGTGCTTGTTAGAGTAACCTTGTCTTTTCTAACTTTTCTCTACTTTTCTCCTTCTTTCTCTTTGCCTCTCTTACCATTAGATAAAGAGATACCCATTTGTTTGGCACCAACATTTAATCTCGTTTGGTTTTAATCTGGTCTTTGGGAATATTTTGAACCTTCAAAGTTCTTTCCTTTTTATACTCAGAGATTTCCTTTTCTTTGCCCTTCTGGGTGTAAATCAGATAGTAACAAAGTGTCATAATGCTCTCCACGGTTCCGTGAGGCGCCACAATGTCACAATGGACTTTTGGTTCCATGAACTTTGGTACTGTCAGCAACAGTCTCCTTGGCTCCGCAGGGTCACAATGGACCCTTGGCTCCATGAGGTTCAGTAGCGTAACACGGACGCCTTGATTGCATGAGGTTGTGCAGTGTCACAATGATCTCCTTGGTTCTGCGGCCCTGCTGTGTAACAATGGGCCCCTTCCTTTGCTGATGGCTCTGCGTCCTGCCTGCCTCTGCCTTGGCACACAAAGCCTTGGGCTGCTCCAGACTCCTTCTGGGGGACACGTTGCACCACTGCACTGCCCTGGGAGAGAAATTCCTTTCTCCTTGTGTCCAGCCTGGACCTGCCCAGCTGCCCTTGGCATTAATTCTTTCTTTTGCCAGCTGGTCTCTACTAGGTAGAAAGGATCCACCATGTCTGAAACCACCCTTCAAGCCCACCCAGGACTCTCCTCCACTGTCCTCAGTCTCCACTCCACTGAGCACAGAGCTCCTTTGTCCCTCTGTAGTGATCATGTGCTCGAGGCCACGGGCACCTGGACAAGAAGGACGGTTCTTTTCTACAGGAAGGAAACCACAGAACCCCAGTGTTTTGAAGGCAGATGAGAGGCAGCCACCAGAGGCCAAGGCAAGGCAGACGTGTCTGTCCTTGCAGCTTCTGTCTGAAAGCAACCCTTGGACATACGGGGAGTTTTGGAGGTGGAATTCCATTTCAGCTGTGGGTGCCTGGACGGGAATGACACTTCTTCTCCCCAGGAAGGAAAGGGCAGAGCCCCAGTGTTTCAAAGGCTGATTAGTGGTGCCTCAAGGAGGCCAAGGCCAGCCAGACCTGTTTGTCTTGGCAGCTTTTGTCTTGGAGCAATCCTTGGCTAGATGCAATTTGGGAGGCCAAATCCCAGTTTTGTCCGTGGACATCTGGCCCAGAAGGACAGTTCTTTTCCATTGGCAGCAAAGTGAGGAGGCCCAGTGTTTCAAAGGCAGATGAGAGCTGGCCCTCAGGAAGCCAAGGGAAGCTGGACATTCCTGGCAGCTTTTGTCGGGGAGCTATTCCTTGGAGATATGGAATTTCAGAGGTGGATTCCCAATTTTGGCCATGGATGGCTGGACTTGAAAGATGGTTTTTTCCATGGGAAGAGAAGCACAGCCCCCGCGTGTTTTGAAGGCAGATGCGAGGTGGCCCCTAAGAGGCCAAGGCCAGCCTGAGCTGTCTGTCCTGGCAGGTTTCACATGGGAACAATCCTCGGACAGAATCCAATTTGGAGGTAGAATCCTAATTTCAGCCATGGGTCCCTGGAGGAGAAGGACAGTGCTTTCGCACAGAAAGGAAAGCAAGGAACTCCAGCGTTTCAGGGCCAGAGGAGAAGCACCCCTCAACATGCCAAGCTCAGCTGGACCAGGCAGGTGGCCCCCAGGAGGCCAAGCCAACCACACCTGTTCCACGCTCTTTGCAGCCTTGGGGCCCTGCAGCATCACCATTTTGTTCCCCTGAGGCCCAGCAATAGCACAGTGGTCTCCTTGGCTCTACAGCGGCACAAAGGCCCCTTGCTTCCACGAGGCCTGGCTGTGTCACAATGGTTTCCTTGGTTCCATGGGGCTGCAGAATAACACAATGGCCCACTGGTTCCATGAGGTCACAGAGGGTCACAAGGGTCTCCATGATTCCGTAAGGTGCTGCAGGGTCACAATGGCTCCTTGGTTCTATTGGGCTCCCCAGGATCACAATGGCCCCTTGGTTCCACAAGGCCTGGCTGTGGCACACTGGCCCCTGGCTCCCATGAGGCCCTGTGATGTCACAATGGTCTCACTGGTTCCACGAGGCCCTGCAGTTCCACAATGGCCCTTCAGTGTCACAAGGCCTTGAAGTGTCATAATAGTCTCAGCGGGTTGCCCAGCTGCTTCACAATGGCCTCCTTGGTTCCATGATGCCCCGTAGCGTAACAACGGTATCCTTGCTTCCACACAGTCAGAATGGCCCCGTGGCCTCCTGGAGCCCCACAGTGTCACTACGATCCCCTTGATTCCACGAGGCCCTGCCGTGCTACAATGACCCCTTGCTTATACAAGGCCCTGCTGTGTCACAATGGCCCCTTGCTTCTGAAGTGTGCAAGAGCCTAATACTAAGAGAAAGGCGCCAAAAAACGCTTCGCCATTATCACTGCTCAACACCTGAAAGGCTTCAAAAGTGCTTCGTCATGATGGCTGCTTATCATAATCACTTTTGAACGCCTGGAAACTACGTGCCGTACGGGCCGTGCATAGCCCGCCTTGAGGCCCATAAAAAGGAAGGCAAAACTGGTGCAAAATGTGGAGGCAAAAGCAAAAGGTAGAATCCCCGCCCTTTGCCTTTCCCCCCCCCACCAACATCGCCTGCCGTGAGGCACCCTGAGGCCTCCGGGAGCCGACGCCGCCCGCCTGGGGAGCACCCCCCAATCCTTCACCCCTGGACTGAAATCCTGAGGGAGTTGTGCAACCCCTAGCCCTGCTCCTTCGTCCCAGGCGGAGCCAGGTTCAGCTGCAAGCATCGAGCCTGCATCTCGGAGGATGGGCCGCCGCTTTCCAGCCAAACTGCTCTAGACTTCAGAAGAGGCAGATAAGAGGCTTCAAACAGCAGGAAAAAAAAGGCAAAAACTTCTCCACTTCCCCCACCCTGTCTCAGCAGCAACAAAGGTAGCACAGTGTGGTGGTGACTTATCCAGTGCTTGTTAGAGTAACCTTGTCTTTTCTAACTTTTCTCTACTTTTCTCCTTCTTTCTCTTTGCCTCTCTTACCATTAGATAAAGAGATACCCATTTGTTTGGCACCAACATTTAATCTCGTTTGGTTTTAATCTGGTCTTTGGGAATATTTTGAACCTTCAAAGTTCCTTCCTTTTTATACTCAGAGATTTCCTTTTCTTTGCCCTTCTGGGTGTAAATCAGATAGTAACAAAGTGTCATAATGCTCTCCACGGTTCCGTGAGGCGCCACAATGTCACAATGGACTTTTGGTTCCATGAACTTTGGTACTGTCAGCAACAGTCTCCTTGGCTCCGCAGGGTCACAATGGACCCTTGGCTCCATGAGGTTCAGTAGCGTAACACGGACGCCTTGATTGCATGAGGTTGTGCAGTGTCACAATGATCTCCTTGGTTCTGCGGCCCTGCTGTGTAACAATGGGCCCCTTCCTTTGCTGATGGCTCTGCGTCCTGCCTGCCTCTGCCTTGGCACACAAAGCCTTGGGCTGCTCCAGACTCCTTCTGGGGGACACGTTGCACCACTGCACTGCCCTGGGAGAGAAATTCCTTTCTCCTTGTGTCCAGCCTGGACCTGCCCAGCTGCCCTTGGCATTAATTCTTTCTTTTGCCAGCTGGTCTCTACTAGGTAGAAAGGATCCACCATGTCTGAAACCACCCTTCAAGCCCACCCAGGACTCTCCTCCACTGTCCTCAGTCTCCACTCCACTGAGCACAGAGCTCCTTTGTCCCTCTGTAGTGATCATGTGCTCGAGGCCACAGGCACCTGGACAAGAAGGTCGGTTCTTTTCTACAGGAAGGAAACCACAGAACCCCAGTGTTTTGAAGGCAGATGAGAGGCAGCCACCAGAGGCCAAGGCAAGGCAGACGTGTCTGTCCTTGCAGCTTCTGTCTGAAAGCAACCCTTGGACATACGGGGAGTTTTGGAGGTGGAATTCCATTTCAGCTGTGGGTGCCTGGACGGGAATGACACTTCTTCTCCCCAGGAAGGAAAGGGCAGAGCCCCAGTGTTTCAAAGGCTGATTAGTGGTGCCTCAAGGAGGCCAAGGCCAGCCAGACCTGTTTGTCTTGGCAGCTTTTGTCTTGGAGCAATCCTTGGCTAGATGCAATTTGGGAGGCCAAATCCCAGTTTTGTCCGTGGACATCTGGCCCAGAAGGACAGTTCTTTTCCATTGGCAGCAAAGTGAGGAGGCCCAGTGTTTCAAAGGCAGATGAGAGCTGGCCCTCAGGAAGCCAAGGGAAGCTGGACATTCCTGGCAGCTTTTGTCGGGGAGCTATTCCTTGGAGATATGGAATTTCAGAGGTGGATTCCCAATTTTGGCCATGGATGGCTGGACTTGAAAGATGGTTTTTTCCATGGGAAGAGAAGCACAGCCCCCGCGTGTTTTGAAGGCAGATGCGAGGTGGCCCCTAAGAGGCCAAGGCCAGCCTGAGCTGTCTGTCCTGGCAGGTTTCACATGGGAACAATCCTCGGACAGAATCCAATTTGGAGGTAGAATCCTAATTTCAGCCATGGGTCCCTGGAGGAGAAGGACAGTGCTTTCGCACAGAAAGGAAAGCAAGGAACTCCAGCGTTTCAGGGCCAGAGGAGAAGCACCCCTCAACATGCCAAGCTCAGCTGGACCAGGCAGGTGGCCCCCAGGAGGCCAAGCCAACCACACCTGTTCCACGCTCTTTGCAGCCTTGGGGCCCTGCAGCATCACCATTTTGTTCCCCTGAGGCCCAGCAATAGCACAGTGGTCTCCTTGGCTCTACAGCGGCACAAAGGCCCCTTGCTTCCACGAGGCCTGGCTGTGTCACTATGGTTTCCTTGGTTCCATGGGGCTGCAGAATAACACAATGGCCCACTGGTTCCATGAGGTCACAGAGGGTCACAAGGGTCTCCATGATTCCGTAAGGTGCTGCAGGGTCACAATGGCTCCTTGGTTCTATTGGGCTCCCCAGGATCACAATGGCCCCTTGGTTCCACAAGGCCTGGCTGTGGCACACTGGCCCCTGGCTCCCATGAGGCCCTGTGATGTCACAATGGTCTCACTGGTTCCACGAGGCCCTGCAGTTCCACAATGGCCCTTCAGTGTCACAAGGCCTTGAAGTGTCATAATAGTCTCAGCGGGTTGCCCAGCTGCTTCACAATGGCCTCCTTGGTTCCATGATGCCCCGTAGCGTAACAACGGTATCCTTGCTTCCACACAGTCAGAATGGCCCCGTGGCCTCCTGGAGCCCCACAGTGTCACTACGATCCCCTTGATTCCACGAGGCCCTGCCGTGCTACAATGACCCCTTGCTTATACAAGGCCCTGCTGTGTCACAATGGCCCCTTGCTTCTGAAGTGTGCAAGAGCCTAATACTAAGAGAAAGGCGCCAAAAAACGCTTCGCCATTATCACTGCTCAACACCTGAAAGGCTTCAAAAGTGCTTCGTCATGATGGCTGCTTATCATAATCACTTTTGAACGCCTGGAAACTACGTGCCGTACGGGCCGTGCATAGCCCGCCTTGAGGCCCATAAAAAGGAAGGCAAAACTGGTGCAAAATGTGGAGGCAAAAGCAAAAGGTAGAATCCCCGCCCTTTGCCTTTCCCCCCACCACCACCATCGCCTGCCGTGAGGCACCCTGAGGCCTCCGGGAGCCGACGCCGCCCGCCTGGGGAGCACCCCCCAATCCTTCACCCCTGGACTGAAATCCCGAGGGAGTTGTGCAACCCCTAGCCCTGCTCCTTCGTCCCAGGCGGAGCCAGGTTCAGCTGCAAGCATCGAGCCTGCATCTCGGAGGATGGGCCGCCGCTTTCCAGCCAAACTGCTCTAGACTTCAGAAGAGGCAGATAAGAGGCTTCAAACAGCAGGAAAAAAAAGGCAAAAACTTCTCCACTTCCCCCACCCTGTCTCAGCAGCAACAAAGGTAGCACAGTGTGGTGGTGACTTATCCAGTGCTTGTTAGAGTAACCTTGTCTTTTCTAACTTTTCTCTACTTTTCTCCTTCTTTCTCTTTGCCTCTCTTACCATTAGATAAAGAGATACCCATTTGTTTGGCACCAACATTTAATCTCATTTGGTTTTAATCTGGTCTTTGGGAATATTTTGAACCTTCAAAGTTCTTTCCTTTTTATACTCAGAGATTTCCTTTTCTTTGCCCTTCTGGGTGTAAATCAGATAGTAACAAAGTGTCATAATGCTCTCCACGGTTCCGTGAGGCGCCACAATGTCACAATGGACTTTTGGTTCCATGAACTTTGGTACTGTCAGCAACAGTCTCCTTGGCTCCGCAGTGTCACAATGGACCCTTGGCTCCGTGAGGTTCAGTAGCGTAACACGGACGCCTTGATTGCATGAGGTTGTGCAGTGTCACAATGATCTCCTTGGTTCTGCGGCCCTGCTGTGTAACAATGGGCCCCTTCCTTTGCTGATGGCTCTGCGTCCTGCCTGCCTCTGCCTTGGCACACAAAGCCTTGGGCTGCTCCAGACTCCTTCTGGGGGACACGTTGCACCACTGCACTGCCCTGGGAGAGAAATTCCTTTCTCCTTGTGTCCAGCCTGGACCTGCCCAGCTGCCCTTGGCATTAATTCTTTCTTTTGCCAGCTGGTCTCTACTAGGTAGAAAGGATCCACCATGTCTGAAACCACCCTTCAAGCCCACCCAGGACTCTCCTCCACTGTCCTCAGTCTCCACTCCACTGAGCACAGAGCTCCTTTGTCCCTCTGTAGTGATCATGTGCTCGAGGCCACGGGCACCTGGACAAGAAGGACGGTTCTTTTCTACAGGAAGGAAACCACAGAACCCCAGTGTTTTGAAGGCAGATGAGAGGCAGCCACCAGAGGCCAAGGCAAGGCAGACGTGTCTGTCCTTGCAGCTTCTGTCTGAAAGCAACCCTTGGACATACGGGGAGTTTTGGAGGTGGAATTCCATTTCAGCTGTGGGTGCCTGGACGGGAATGACACTTCTTCTCCCCAGGAAGGAAAGGGCAGAGCCCCAGTGTTTCAAAGGCTGATTAGTGGTGCCTCAAGGAGGCCAAGGCCAGCCAGACCTGTTTGTCTTGGCAGCTTTTGTCTTGGAGCAATCCTTGGCTAGATGCAATTTGGGAGGCCAAATCCCAGTTTTGTCCGTGGACATCTGGCCCAGAAGGACAGTTCTTTTCCATTGGCAGCAAAGTGAGGAGGCCCAGTGTTTCAAAGGCAGATGAGAGCTGGCCCTCAGGAAGCCAAGGGAAGCTGGACATTCCTGGCAGCTTTTGTCGGGGAGCTATTCCTTGGAGATATGGAATTTCAGAGGTGGATTCCCAATTTTGGCCATGGATGGCTGGACTTGAAAGATGGTTTTTTCCATGGGAAGAGAAGCACAGCCCCCGCGTGTTTTGAAGGCAGATGCGAGGTGGCCCCTAAGAGGCCAAGGCCAGCCTGAGCTGTCTGTCCTGGCAGGTTTCACATGGGAACAATCCTCGGACAGAATCCAATTTGGAGGTAGAATCCTAATTTCAGCCATGGGTCCCTGGAGGAGAAGGACAGTGCTTTCGCACAGAAAGGAAAGCAAGGAACTCCAGCGTTTCAGGGCCAGAGGAGAAGCACCCCTCAACATGCCAAGCTCAGCTGGACCAGGCAGGTGGCCCCCAGGAGGCCAAGCCAACCACACCTGTTCCACGCTCTTTGCAGCCTTGGGGCCCTGCAGCATCACCATTTTGTTCCCCTGAGGCCCAGCAATAGCACAGTGGTCTCCTTGGCTCTACAGCGGCACAAAGGCCCCTTGCTTCCACGAGGCCTGGCTGTGTCACAATGGTTTCCTTGGTTCCATGGGGCTGCAGAATAACACAATGGCCCACTGGTTCCATGAGGTCACAGAGGGTCACAAGGGTCTCCATGATTCCGTAAGGTGCTGCAGGGTCACAATGGCTCCTTGGTTCTATTGGGCTCCCCAGGATCACAATGGCCCCTTGGTTCCACAAGGCCTGGCTGTGGCACACTGGCCCTTTGCTTCCGTGAGACCTTGCAGTGTCACAATGGCCCCTTGCTTCTGTCAGGCCTGGCTGTGTCACAATGGCCCCTGGCTCCCATGAGGCCCTGTGATGTCACAATGGTCTCACTGGTTCCACGAGGCCCTGCAGTTCCACAATGGCCCTTCAGTGTCACAAGGCCTTGAAGTGTCATAATAGTCTCAGCGGGTTGCCCAGCTGCTTCACAATGGCCTCCTTGGTTCCATGATGCCCCGTAGCGTAACAACGGTATCCTTGCTTCCACACAGTCAGAATGGCCCCGTGGCCTCCTGGAGCCCCACAGTGTCACTACGATCCCCTTGATTCCACGAGGCCCTGCCGTGCTACAATGACCCCTTGCTTATACAAGGCCCTGCTGTGTCACAATGGCCCCTTGCTTCTGAAGTGTGCAAGAGCCTAATACTAAGAGAAAGGCGCCAAAAAACGCTTCGCCATTATCACTGCTCAACACCTGAAAGGCTTCAAAAGTGCTTCGTCATGATGGCTGCTTATCATAATCACTTTTGAACGCCTGGAAACTACGTGCCGTACGGGCCGTGCATAGCCCGCCTTGAGGCCCATAAAAAGGAAGGCAAAACTGGTGCAAAATGTGGAGGCAAAAGCAAAAGGTAGAATCCCCGCCCTTTGCCTTTCCCCCCACCACCACCATCGCCTGCCGTGAGGCACCCTGAGGCCTCCGGGAGCCGACGCCGCCCGCCTGGGGAGCACCCCCCAATCCTTCACCCCTGGACTGAAATCCCGAGGGAGTTGTGCAACCCCTAGCCCTGCTCCTTCGTCCCAGGCGGAGCCAGGTTCAGCTGCAAGCATCGAGCCTGCATCTCGGAGGATGGGCCGCCGCTTTCCAGCCAAACTGCTCTAGACTTCAGAAGAGGCAGATAAGAGGCTTCAAACAGCAGGAAAAAAAAGGCAAAAACTTCTCCACTTCCCCCACCCTGTCTCAGCAGCAACAAAGGTAGCACAGTGTGGTGGTGACTTATCCAGTGCTTGTTAGAGTAACCTTGTCTTTTCTAACTTTTCTCTACTTTTCTCCTTCTTTCTCTTTGCCTCTCTTACCATTAGATAAAGAGATACCCATTTGTTTGGCACCAACATTTAATCTCATTTGGTTTTAATCTGGTCTTTGGGAATATTTTGAACCTTCAAAGTTCTTTCCTTTTTATACTCAGAGATTTCCTTTTCTTTGCCCTTCTGGGTGTAAATCAGATAGTAACAAAGTGTCATAATGCTCTCCACGGTTCCGTGAGGCGCCACAATGTCACAATGGACTTTTGGTTCCATGAACTTTGGTACTGTCAGCAACAGTCTCCTTGGCTCCGCAGTGTCACAATGGACCCTTGGCTCCGTGAGGTTCAGTAGCGTAACACGGACGCCTTGATTGCATGAGGTTGTGCAGTGTCACAATGATCTCCTTGGTTCTGCGGCCCTGCTGTGTAACAATGGGCCCCTTCCTTTGCTGATGGCTCTGCGTCCTGCCTGCCTCTGCCTTGGCACACAAAGCCTTGGGCTGCTCCAGACTCCTTCTGGGGGACACGTTGCACCACTGCACTGCCCTGGGAGAGAAATTCCTTTCTCCTTGTGTCCAGCCTGGACCTGCCCAGCTGCCCTTGGCATTAATTCTTTCTTTTGCCAGCTGGTCTCTACTAGGTAGAAAGGATCCACCATGTCTGAAACCACCCTTCAAGCCCACCCAGGACTCTCCTCCACTGTCCTCAGTCTCCACTCCACTAAGCACAGAGCTCCTTTGTCCCTCTGTAGTGATCATGTGCTCGAGGCCACGGGCACCTGGACAAGAAGGACGGTTCTTTTCTACAGGAAGGAAACCACAGAACCCCAGTGTTTTGAAGGCAGATGAGAGGCAGCCACCAGAGGCCAAGGCAAGGCAGACGTGTCTGTCCTTGCAGCTTCTGTCTGAAAGCAACCCTTGGACATACGGGGAGTTTTGGAGGTGGAATTCCATTTCAGCTGTGGGTGCCTGGACGGGAATGACACTTCTTCTCCCCAGGAAGGAAAGGGCAGAGCCCCAGTGTTTCAAAGGCAGATTAGTGGTGCCTCAAGGAGGCCAAGGCCAGCCAGACCTGTTTGTCTTGGCAGCTTTTGTCTTGGAGCAATCCTTGGCTAGATGCAATTTGGGAGGCCAAATCCCAGTTTTGTCCATGGACATCTGGCCCAGAAGGACAGTTCTTTTCCATTGGCAGCAAAGTGAGGAGGCCCAGTGTTTCAAAGGCAGATGAGAGCTGGCCCTCAGGAAGCCAAGGGAAGCTGGACATTCCTGGCAGCTTTTGTCGGGGAGCTATTCCTTGGAGATATGGAATTTCAGAGGTGGATTCCCAATTTTGGCCATGGATGGCTGGACTTGAAAGATGGTTTTTTCCATGGGAAGAGAAGCACAGCCCCCGCGTGTTTTGAAGGCAGATGCGAGGTGGCCCCTAAGAGGCCAAGGCCAGCCTGAGCTGTCTGTCCTGGCAGGTTTCACATGGGAACAATCCTCGGACAGAATCCAATTTGGAGGTAGAATCCTAATTTCAGCCATGGGTCCCTGGAGGAGAAGGACAGTGCTTTCGCACAGAAAGGAAAGCAAGGAACTCCAGCGTTTCAGGGCCAGAGGAGAAGCACCCCTCAACATGCCAAGCTCAGCTGGACCAGGCAGGTGGCCCCCAGGAGGCCAAGCCAACCACACCTGTTCCACGCTCTTTGCAGCCTTGGGGCCCTGCAGCATCACCATTTTGTTCCCCTGAGGCCCAGCAATAGCACAGTGGTCTCCTTGGCTCTACAGCGGCACAAAGGCCCCTTGCTTCCACGAGGCCTGGCTGTGTCACAATGGTTTCCTTGGTTCCATGGGGCTGCAGAATAACACAATGGCCCACTGGTTCCATGAGGTCACAGAGGGTCACAAGGGTCTCCATGATTCCGTAAGGTGCTGCAGGGTCACAATGGCTCCTTGGTTCTATTGGGCTCCCCAGGATCACAATGGCCCCTTGGTTCCACAAGGCCTGGCTGTGGCACACTGGCCCTTTGCTTCCGTGAGACCTTGCAGTGTCACAATGGCCCCTTGCTTCTGTGAGGCCTGGCTGTGTCACAATGGCCCCTGGCTCCCATGAGGCCCTGTGATGTCACAATGGTCTCACTGGTTCCACGAGGCCCTGCAGTTCCACAATGGCCCTTCAGTGTCACAAGGCCTTGAAGTGTCATAATAGTCTCAGCGGGTTGCCCAGCTGCTTCACAATGGCCTCCTTGGTTCCATGATGCCCCGTAGCGTAACAACGGTATCCTTGCTTCCACACAGTCAGAATGGCCCCGTGGCCTCCTGGAGCCCCACAGTGTCACTACGATCCCCTTGATTCCACGAGGCCCTGCCGTGCTACAATGACCCCTTGCTTATACAAGGCCCTGCTGTGTCACAATGGCCCCTTGCTTCTGAAGTGTGCAAGAGCCTAATACTAAGAGAAAGGCGCCAAAAAACGCTTCGCCATTATCACTGCTCAACACCTGAAAGGCTTCAAAAGTGCTTCGTCATGATGGCTGCTTATCATAATCACTTTTGAACGCCTGGAAACTACGTGCCGTACGGGCCGTGCATAGCCCGCCTTGAGGCCCATAAAAAGGAAGGCAAAACTGGTGCAAAATGTGGAGGCAAAAGCAAAAGGTAGAATCCCCGCCCTTTGCCTTTCCCCCCACCACCACCATCGCCTGCCGTGAGGCACCCTGAGGCCTCCGGGAGCCGACGCCGCCCGCCTGGGGAGCACCCCCCAATCCTTCACCCCTGGACTGAAATCCCGAGGGAGTTGTGCAACCCCTAGCCCTGCTCCTTCGTCCCAGGCGGAGCCAGGTTCAGCTGCAAGCATCGAGCCTGCATCTCGGAGGATGGGCCGCCGCTTTCCAGCCAAACTGCTCTAGACTTCAGAAGAGGCAGATAAGAGGCTTCAAACAGCAGGAAAAAAAAGGCAAAAACTTCTCCACTTCCCCCACCCTGTCTCAGCAGCAACAAAGGTAGCACAGTGTGGTGGTGACTTATCCAGTGCTTGTTAGAGTAACCTTGTCTTTTCTAACTTTTCTCTACTTTTCTCCTTCTTTCTCTTTGCCTCTCTTACCATTAGATAAAGAGATACCCATTTGTTTGGCACCAACATTTAATCTCGTTTGGTTTTAATCTGGTCTTTGGGAATATTTTGAACCTTCAAAGTTCTTTCCTTTTTATACTCAGAGATTTCCTTTTCTTTGCCCTTCTGGGTGTAAATCAGATAGTAACAAAGTGTCATAATGCTCTCCACGGTTCCGTGAGGCGCCACAATGTCACAATGGACTTTTGGTTCCATGAACTTTGGTACTGTCAGCAACAGTCTCCTTGGCTCCGCAGGGTCACAATGGACCCTTGGCTCCATGAGGTTCAGTAGCGTAACACGGACGCCTTGATTGCATGAGGTTGTGCAGTGTCACAATGATCTCCTTGGTTCTGCGGCCCTGCTGTGTAACAATGGGCCCCTTCCTTTGCTGATGGCTCTGCGTCCTGCCTGCCTCTGCCTTGGCACACAAAGCCTTGGGCTGCTCCAGACTCCTTCTGGGGGACACGTTGCACCACTGCACTGCCCTGGGAGAGAAATTCCTTTCTCCTTGTGTCCAGCCTGGACCTGCCCAGCTGCCCTTGGCATTAATTCTTTCTTTTGCCAGCTGGTCTCTACTAGGTAGAAAGGATCCACCATGTCTGAAACCACCCTTCAAGCCCACCCAGGACTCTCCTCCACTGTCCTCAGTCTCCACTCCACTGAGCACAGAGCTCCTTTGTCCCTCTGTAGTGATCATGTGCTCGAGGCCACAGGCACCTGGACAAGAAGGTCGGTTCTTTTCTACAGGAAGGAAACCACAGAACCCCAGTGTTTTGAAGGCAGATGAGAGGCAGCCACCAGAGGCCAAGGCAAGGCAGACGTGTCTGTCCTTGCAGCTTCTGTCTGAAAGCAACCCTTGGACATACGGGGAGTTTTGGAGGTGGAATTCCATTTCAGCTGTGGGTGCCTGGACGGGAATGACACTTCTTCTCCCCAGGAAGGAAAGGGCAGAGCCCCAGTGTTTCAAAGGCTGATTAGTGGTGCCTCAAGGAGGCCAAGGCCAGCCAGACCTGTTTGTCTTGGCAGCTTTTGTCTTGGAGCAATCCTTGGCTAGATGCAATTTGGGAGGCCAAATCCCAGTTTTGTCCGTGGACATCTGGCCCAGAAGGACAGTTCTTTTCCATTGGCAGCAAAGTGAGGAGGCCCAGTGTTTCAAAGGCAGATGAGAGCTGGCCCTCAGGAAGCCAAGGGAAGCTGGACATTCCTGGCAGCTTTTGTCGGGGAGCTATTCCTTGGAGATATGGAATTTCAGAGGTGGATTCCCAATTTTGGCCATGGATGGCTGGACTTGAAAGATGGTTTTTTCCATGGGAAGAGAAGCACAGCCCCCGCGTGTTTTGAAGGCAGATGCGAGGTGGCCCCTAAGAGGCCAAGGCCAGCCTGAGCTGTCTGTCCTGGCAGGTTTCACATGGGAACAATCCTCGGACAGAATCCAATTTGGAGGTAGAATCCTAATTTCAGCCATGGGTCCCTGGAGGAGAAGGACAGTGCTTTCGCACAGAAAGGAAAGCAAGGAACTCCAGCGTTTCAGGGCCAGAGGAGAAGCACCCCTCAACATGCCAAGCTCAGCTGGACCAGGCAGGTGGCCCCCAGGAGGCCAAGCCAACCACACCTGTTCCACGCTCTTTGCAGCCTTGGGGCCCTGCAGCATCACCATTTTGTTCCCCTGAGGCCCAGCAATAGCACAGTGGTCTCCTTGGCTCTACAGCGGCACAAAGGCCCCTTGCTTCCACGAGGCCTGGCTGTGTCACAATGGTTTCCTTGGTTCCATGGGGCTGCAGAATAACACAATGGCCCACTGGTTCCATGAGGTCACAGAGGGTCACAAGGGTCTCCATGATTCCGTAAGGTGCTGCAGGGTCACAATGGCTCCTTGGTTCTATTGGGCTCCCCAGGATCACAATGGCCCCTTGGTTCCACAAGGCCTGGCTGTGGCACACTGGCCCTTTGCTTCCGTGAGACCTTGCAGTGTCACAATGGCCCCTTGCTTCTGTCAGGCCTGGCTGTGTCACAATGGCCCCTGGCTCCCATGAGGCCCTGTGATGTCACAATGGTCTCACTGGTTCCACGAGGCCCTGCAGTTCCACAATGGCCCTTCAGTGTCACAAGGCCTTGAAGTGTCATAATAGTCTCAGCGGGTTGCCCAGCTGCTTCACAATGGCCTCCTTGGTTCCATGATGCCCCGTAGCGTAACAACGGTATCCTTGCTTCCACACAGTCAGAATGGCCCCGTGGCCTCCTGGAGCCCCACAGTGTCACTACGATCCCCTTGATTCCACGAGGCCCTGCCGTGCTACAATGACCCCTTGCTTATACAAGGCCCTGCTGTGTCACAATGGCCCCTTGCTTCTGAAGTGTGCAAGAGCCTAATACTAAGAGAAAGGCGCCAAAAAACGCTTCGCCATTATCACTGCTCAACACCTGAAAGGCTTCAAAAGTGCTTCGTCATGATGGCTGCTTATCATAATCACTTTTGAACGCCTGGAAACTACGTGCCGTACGGGCCGTGCATAGCCCGCCTTGAGGCCCATAAAAAGGAAGGCAAAACTGGTGCAAAATGTGGAGGCAAAAGCAAAAGGTAGAATCCCCGCCCTTTGCCTTTCCCCCCACCACCACCATCGCCTGCCGTGAGGCACCCTGAGGCCTCCGGGAGCCGACGCCGCCCGCCTGGGGAGCACCCCCCAATCCTTCACCCCTGGACTGAAATCCCGAGGGAGTTGTGCAACCCCTAGCCCTGCTCCTTCGTCCCAGGCGGAGCCAGGTTCAGCTGCAAGCATCGAGCCTGCATCTCGGAGGATGGGCCGCCGCTTTCCAGCCAAACTGCTCTAGACTTCAGAAGAGGCAGATAAGAGGCTTCAAACAGCAGGAAAAAAAAGGCAAAAACTTCTCCACTTCCCCCACCCTGTCTCAGCAGCAACAAAGGTAGCACAGTGTGGTGGTGACTTATCCAGTGCTTGTTAGAGTAACCTTGTCTTTTCTAACTTTTCTCTACTTTTCTCCTTCTTTCTCTTTGCCTCTCTTACCATTAGATAAAGAGATACCCATTTGTTTGGCACCAACATTTAATCTCGTTTGGTTTTAATCTGGTCTTTGGGAATATTTTGAACCTTCAAAGTTCTTTCCTTTTTATACTCAGAGATTTCCTTTTCTTTGCCCTTCTGGGTGTAAATCAGATAGTAACAAAGTGTCATAATGCTCTCCACGGTTCCATGAGGCGCCACAATGTCACAATGGACTTTTGGTTCCATGAACTTTGGTACTGTCAGCAACAGTCTCCTTGGCTCCGCAGGGTCACAATGGACCCTTGGCTCCATGAGGTTCAGTAGCGTAACACGGACGCCTTGATTGCATGAGGTTGTGCAGTGTCACAATGATCTCCTTGGTTCTGCGGCCCTGCTGTGTAACAATGGGCCCCTTCCTTTGCTGATGGCTCTGCGTCCTGCCTGCCTCTGCCTTGGCACACAAAGCCTTGGGCTGCTCCAGACTCCTTCTGGGGGACACGTTGCACCACTGCACTGCCCTGGGAGAGAAATTCCTTTCTCCTTGTGTCCAGCCTGGACCTGCCCAGCTGCCCTTGGCATTAATTCTTTCTTTTGCCAGCTGGTCTCTACTAGGTAGAAAGGATCCACCATGTCTGAAACCACCCTTCAAGCCCACCCAGGACTCTCCTCCACTGTCCTCAGTCTCCACTCCACTGAGCACAGAGCTCCTTTGTCCCTCTGTAGTGATCATGTGCTCGAGGCCACAGGCACCTGGACAAGAAGGTCGGTTCTTTTCTACAGGAAGGAAACCACAGAACCCCAGTGTTTTGAAGGCAGATGAGAGGCAGCCACCAGAGGCCAAGGCAAGGCAGACGTGTCTGTCCTTGCAGCTTCTGTCTGAAAGCAACCCTTGGACATACGGGGAGTTTTGGAGGTGGAATTCCATTTCAGCTGTGGGTGCCTGGACGGGAATGACACTTCTTCTCCCCAGGAAGGAAAGGGCAGAGCCCCAGTGTTTCAAAGGCTGATTAGTGGTGCCTCAAGGAGGCCAAGGCCAGCCAGACCTGTTTGTCTTGGCAGCTTTTGTCTTGGAGCAATCCTTGGCTAGATGCAATTTGGGAGGCCAAATCCCAGTTTTGTCCGTGGACATCTGGCCCAGAAGGACAGTTCTTTTCCATTGGCAGCAAAGTGAGGAGGCCCAGTGTTTCAAAGGCAGATGAGAGCTGGCCCTCAGGAAGCCAAGGGAAGCTGGACATTCCTGGCAGCTTTTGTCGGGGAGCTATTCCTTGGAGATATGGAATTTCAGAGGTGGATTCCCAATTTTGGCCATGGATGGCTGGACTTGAAAGATGGTTTTTTCCATGGGAAGAGAAGCACAGCCCCCGCGTGTTTTGAAGGCAGATGCGAGGTGGCCCCTAAGAGGCCAAGGCCAGCCTGAGCTGTCTGTCCTGGCAGGTTTCACATGGGAACAATCCTCGGACAGAATCCAATTTGGAGGTAGAATCCTAATTTCAGCCATGGGTCCCTGGAGGAGAAGGACAGTGCTTTCGCACAGAAAGGAAAGCAAGGAACTCCAGCGTTTCAGGGCCAGAGGAGAAGCACCCCTCAACATGCCAAGCTCAGCTGGACCAGGCAGGTGGCCCCCAGGAGGCCAAGCCAACCACACCTGTTCCACGCTCTTTGCAGCCTTGGGGCCCTGCAGCATCACCATTTTGTTCCCCTGAGGCCCAGCAATAGCACAGTGGTCTCCTTGGCTCTACAGCGGCACAAAGGCCCCTTGCTTCCACGAGGCCTGGCTGTGTCACAATGGTTTCCTTGGTTCCATGGGGCTGCAGAATAACACAATGGCCCACTGGTTCCATGAGGTCACAGAGGGTCACAAGGGTCTCCATGATTCCGTAAGGTGCTGCAGGGTCACAATGGCTCCTTGGTTCTATTGGGCTCCCCAGGATCACAATGGCCCCTTGGTTCCACAAGGCCTGGCTGTGGCACACTGGCCCTTTGCTTCCGTGAGACCTTGCAGTGTCACAATGGCCCCTTGCTTCTGTCAGGCCTGGCTGTGTCACAATGGCCCCTGGCTCCCATGAGGCCCTGTGATGTCACAATGGTCTCACTGGTTCCACGAGGCCCTGCAGTTCCACAATGGCCCTTCAGTGTCACAAGGCCTTGAAGTGTCATAATAGTCTCAGCGGGTTGCCCAGCTGCTTCACAATGGCCTCCTTGGTTCCATGATGCCCCGTAGCGTAACAACGGTATCCTTGCTTCCACACAGTCAGAATGGCCCCGTGGCCTCCTGGAGCCCCACAGTGTCACTACGATCCCCTTGATTCCACGAGGCCCTGCCGTGCTACAATGACCCCTTGCTTATACAAGGCCCTGCTGTGTCACAATGGCCCCTTGCTTCTGAAGTGTGCAAGAGCCTAATACTAAGAGAAAGGCGCCAAAAAACGCTTCGCCATTATCACTGCTCAACACCTGAAAGGCTTCAAAAGTGCTTCGTCATGATGGCTGCTTATCATAATCACTTTTGAACGCCTGGAAACTACGTGCCGTACGGGCCGTGCATAGCCCGCCTTGAGGCCCATAAAAAGGAAGGCAAAACTGGTGCAAAATGTGGAGGCAAAAGCAAAAGGTAGAATCCCCGCCCTTTGCCTTTCCCCCCACCACCACCATCGCCTGCCGTGAGGCACCCTGAGGCCTCCGGGAGCCGACGCCGCCCGCCTGGGGAGCACCCCCCAATCCTTCACCCCTGGACTGAAATCCCGAGGGAGTTGTGCAACCCCTAGCCCTGCTCCTTCGTCCCAGGCGGAGCCAGGTTCAGCTGCAAGCATCGAGCCTGCATCTCGGAGGATGGGCCGCCGCTTTCCAGCCAAACTGCTCTAGACTTCAGAAGAGGCAGATAAGAGGCTTCAAACAGCAGGAAAAAAAAGGCAAAAACTTCTCCACTTCCCCCACCCTGTCTCAGCAGCAACAAAGGTAGCACAGTGTGGTGGTGACTTATCCAGTGCTTGTTAGAGTAACCTTGTCTTTTCTAACTTTTCTCTACTTTTCTCCTTCTTTCTCTTTGCCTCTCTTACCATTAGATAAAGAGATACCCATTTGTTTGGCACCAACATTTAATCTCGTTTGGTTTTAATCTGGTCTTTGGGAATATTTTGAACCTTCAAAGTTCTTTCCTTTTTATACTCAGAGATTTCCTTTTCTTTGCCCTTCTGGGTGTAAATCAGATAGTAACAAAGTGTCATAATGCTCTCCACGGTTCCGTGAGGCGCCACAATGTCACAATGGACTTTTGGTTCCATGAACTTTGGTACTGTCAGCAACAGTCTCCTTGGCTCCGCAGGGTCACAATGGACCCTTGGCTCCATGAGGTTCAGTAGCGTAACACGGACGCCTTGATTGCATGAGGTTGTGCAGTGTCACAATGATCTCCTTGGTTCTGCGGCCCTGCTGTGTAACAATGGGCCCCTTCCTTTGCTGATGGCTCTGCGTCCTGCCTGCCTCTGCCTTGGCACACAAAGCCTTGGGCTGCTCCAGACTCCTTCTGGGGGACACGTTGCACCACTGCACTGCCCTGGGAGAGAAATTCCTTTCTCCTTGTGTCCAGCCTGGACCTGCCCAGCTGCCCTTGGCATTAATTCTTTCTTTTGCCAGCTGGTCTCTACTAGGTAGAAAGGATCCACCATGTCTGAAACCACCCTTCAAGCCCACCCAGGACTCTCCTCCACTGTCCTCAGTCTCCACTCCACTGAGCACAGAGCTCCTTTGTCCCTCTGTAGTGATCATGTGCTCGAGGCCACAGGCACCTGGACAAGAAGGTCGGTTCTTTTCTACAGGAAGGAAACCACAGAACCCCAGTGTTTTGAAGGCAGATGAGAGGCAGCCACCAGAGGCCAAGGCAAGGCAGACGTGTCTGTCCTTGCAGCTTCTGTCTGAAAGCAACCCTTGGACATACGGGGAGTTTTGGAGGTGGAATTCCATTTCAGCTGTGGGTGCCTGGACGGGAATGACACTTCTTCTCCCCAGGAAGGAAAGGGCAGAGCCCCAGTGTTTCAAAGGCTGATTAGTGGTGCCTCAAGGAGGCCAAGGCCAGCCAGACCTGTTTGTCTTGGCAGCTTTTGTCTTGGAGCAATCCTTGGCTAGATGCAATTTGGGAGGCCAAATCCCAGTTTTGTCCGTGGACATCTGGCCCAGAAGGACAGTTCTTTTCCATTGGCAGCAAAGTGAGGAGGCCCAGTGTTTCAAAGGCAGATGAGAGCTGGCCCTCAGGAAGCCAAGGGAAGCTGGACATTCCTGGCAGCTTTTGTCGGGGAGCTATTCCTTGGAGATATGGAATTTCAGAGGTGGATTCCCAATTTTGGCCATGGATGGCTGGACTTGAAAGATGGTTTTTTCCATGGGAAGAGAAGCACAGCCCCCGCGTGTTTTGAAGGCAGATGCGAGGTGGCCCCTAAGAGGCCAAGGCCAGCCTGAGCTGTCTGTCCTGGCAGGTTTCACATGGGAACAATCCTCGGACAGAATCCAATTTGGAGGTAGAATCCTAATTTCAGCCATGGGTCCCTGGAGGAGAAGGACAGTGCTTTCGCACAGAAAGGAAAGCAAGGAACTCCAGCGTTTCAGGGCCAGAGGAGAAGCACCCCTCAACATGCCAAGCTCAGCTGGACCAGGCAGGTGGCCCCCAGGAGGCCAAGCCAACCACACCTGTTCCACGCTCTTTGCAGCCTTGGGGCCCTGCAGCATCACCATTTTGTTCCCCTGAGGCCCAGCAATAGCACAGTGGTCTCCTTGGCTCTACAGCGGCACAAAGGCCCCTTGCTTCCACGAGGCCTGGCTGTGTCACAATGGTTTCCTTGGTTCCATGGGGCTGCAGAATAACACAATGGCCCACTGGTTCCATGAGGTCACAGAGGGTCACAAGGGTCTCCATGATTCCGTAAGGTGCTGCAGGGTCACAATGGCTCCTTGGTTCTATTGGGCTCCCCAGGATCACAATGGCCCCTTGGTTCCACAAGGCCTGGCTGTGGCACACTGGCCCTTTGCTTCCGTGAGACCTTGCAGTGTCACAATGGCCCCTTGCTTCTGTCAGGCCTGGCTGTGTCACAATGGCCCCTGGCTCCCATGAGGCCCTGTGATGTCACAATGGTCTCACTGGTTCCACGAGGCCCTGCAGTTCCACAATGGCCCTTCAGTGTCACAAGGCCTTGAAGTGTCATAATAGTCTCAGCGGGTTGCCCAGCTGCTTCACAATGGCCTCCTTGGTTCCATGATGCCCCGTAGCGTAACAACGGTATCCTTGCTTCCACACAGTCAGAATGGCCCCGTGGCCTCCTGGAGCCCCACAGTGTCACTACGATCCCCTTGATTCCACGAGGCCCTGCCGTGCTACAATGACCCCTTGCTTATACAAGGCCCTGCTGTGTCACAATGGCCCCTTGCTTCTGAAGTGTGCAAGAGCCTAATACTAAGAGAAAGGCGCCAAAAAACGCTTCGCCATTATCACTGCTCAACACCTGAAAGGCTTCAAAAGTGCTTCGTCATGATGGCTGCTTATCATAATCACTTTTGAACGCCTGGAAACTACGTGCCGTACGGGCCGTGCATAGCCCGCCTTGAGGCCCATAAAAAGGAAGGCAAAACTGGTGCAAAATGTGGAGGCAAAAGCAAAAGGTAGAATCCCCGCCCTTTGCCTTTCCCCCCACCACCACCATCGCCTGCCGTGAGGCACCCTGAGGCCTCCGGGAGCCGACGCCGCCCGCCTGGGGAGCACCCCCCAATCCTTCACCCCTGGACTGAAATCCCGAGGGAGTTGTGCAACCCCTAGCCCTGCTCCTTCGTCCCAGGCGGAGCCAGGTTCAGCTGCAAGCATCGAGCCTGCATCTCGGAGGATGGGCCGCCGCTTTCCAGCCAAACTGCTCTAGACTTCAGAAGAGGCAGATAAGAGGCTTCAAACAGCAGGAAAAAAAAGGCAAAAACTTCTCCACTTCCCCCACCCTGTCTCAGCAGCAACAAAGGTAGCACAGTGTGGTGGTGACTTATCCAGTGCTTGTTAGAGTAACCTTGTCTTTTCTAACTTTTCTCTACTTTTCTCCTTCTTTCTCTTTGCCTCTCTTACCATTAGATAAAGAGATACCCATTTGTTTGGCACCAACATTTAATCTCGTTTGGTTTTAGTCTGGTCTTTGGGAATATTTTGAACCTTCAAAGTTCTTTCCTTTTTATACTCAGAGATTTCCTTTTCTTTGCCCTTCTGGGTGTAAATCAGATAGTAACAAAGTGTCATAATGCTCTCCACGGTTCCGTGAGGCGCCACAATGTCACAATGGACTTTTGGTTCCATGAACTTTGGTACTGTCAGCAACAGTCTCCTTGGCTCCGCAGGGTCACAATGGACCCTTGGCTCCATGAGGTTCAGTAGCGTAACACGGACGCCTTGATTGCATGAGGTTGTGCAGTGTCACAATGATCTCCTTGGTTCTGCGGCCCTGCTGTGTAACAATGGGCCCCTTCCTTTGCTGATGGCTCTGCGTCCTGCCTGCCTCTGCCTTGGCACACAAAGCCTTGGGCTGCTCCAGACTCCTTCTGGTGGACACGTTGCACCACTGCACTGCCCTGGGAGAGAAATTCCTTTCTCCTTGTGTCCAGCCTGGACCTGCCCAGCTGCCCTTGGCATTAATTCTTTCTTTTGCCAGCTGGTCTCTACTAGGTAGAAAGGATCCACCATGTCTGAAACCACCCTTCAAGCCCACCCAGGACTCTCCTCCACTGTCCTCAGTCTCCACTCCACTGAGCACAGAGCTCCTTTGTCCCTCTGTAGTGATCATGTGCTCGAGGCCACGGGCACCTGGACAAGAAGGTCGGTTCTTTTCTACAGGAAGGAAACCACAGAACCCCAGTGTTTTGAAGGCAGATGAGAGGCAGCCACCAGAGGCCAAGGCAAGGCAGACGTGTCTGTCCTTGCAGCTTCTGTCTGAAAGCAACCCTTGGACATACGGGGAGTTTTGGAGGTGGAATTCCATTTCAGCTGTGGGTGCCTGGACGGGAATGACACTTCTTCTCCCCAGGAAGGAAAGGGCAGAGCCCCAGTGTTTCAAAGGCTGATTAGTGGTGCCTCAAGGAGGCCAAGGCCAGCCAGACCTGTTTGTCTTGGCAGCTTTTGTCTTGGAGCAATCCTTGGCTAGATGCAATTTGGGAGGCCAAATCCCAGTTTTGTCCGTGGACATCTGGCCCAGAAGGACAGTTCTTTTCCATTGGCAGCAAAGTGAGGAGGCCCAGTGTTTCAAAGGCAGATGAGAGCTGGCCCTCAGGAAGCCAAGGGAAGCTGGACATTCCTGGCAGCTTTTGTCGGGGAGCTATTCCTTGGAGATATGGAATTTCAGAGGTGGATTCCCAATTTTGGCCATGGATGGCTGGACTTGAAAGATGGTTTTTTCCATGGGAAGAGAAGCACAGCCCCCGCGTGTTTTGAAGGCAGATGCGAGGTGGCCCCTAAGAGGCCAAGGCCAGCCTGAGCTGTCTGTCCTGGCAGGTTTCACATGGGAACAATCCTCGGACAGAATCCAATTTGGAGGTAGAATCCTAATTTCAGCCATGGGTCCCTGGAGGAGAAGGACAGTGCTTTCGCACAGAAAGGAAAGCAAGGAACTCCAGCGTTTCAGGGCCAGAGGAGAAGCACCCCTCAACATGCCAAGCTCAGCTGGACCAGGCAGGTGGCCCCCAGGAGGCCAAGCCAACCACACCTGTTCCACGCTCTTTGCAGCCTTGGGGCCCTGCAGCATCACCATTTTGTTCCCCTGAGGCCCAGCAATAGCACAGTGGTCTCCTTGGCTCTACAGCGGCACAAAGGCCCCTTGCTTCCACGAGGCCTGGCTGTGTCACAATGGTTTCCTTGGTTCCATGGGGCTGCAGAATAACACAATGGCCCACTGGTTCCATGAGGTCACAGAGGGTCACAAGGGTCTCCATGATTCCGTAAGGTGCTGCAGGGTCACAATGGCTCCTTGGTTCTATTGGGCTCCCCAGGATCACAATGGCCCCTTGGTTCCACAAGGCCTGGCTGTGGCACACTGGCCCTTTGCTTCCGTGAGACCTTGCAGTGTCACAATGGCCCCTTGCTTCTGTCAGGCCTGGCTGTGTCACAATGGCCCCTGGCTCCCATGAGGCCCTGTGATGTCACAATGGTCTCACTGGTTCCACGAGGCCCTGCAGTTCCACAATGGCCCTTCAGTGTCACAAGGCCTTGAAGTGTCATAATAGTCTCAGCGGGTTGCCCAGCTGCTTCACAATGGCCTCCTTGGTTCCATGATGCCCCGTAGCGTAACAACGGTATCCTTGCTTCCACACAGTCAGAATGGCCCCGTGGCCTCCTGGAGCCCCACAGTGTCACTACGATCCCCTTGATTCCACGAGGCCCTGCCGTGCTACAATGACCCCTTGCTTATACAAGGCCCTGCTGTGTCACAATGGCCCCTTGCTTCTGAAGTGTGCAAGAGCCTAATACTAAGAGAAAGGCGCCAAAAAACGCTTCGCCATTATCACTGCTCAACACCTGAAAGGCTTCAAAAGTGCTTCGTCATGATGGCTGCTTATCATAATCACTTTTGAACGCCTGGAAACTACGTGCCGTACGGGCCGTGCATAGCCCGCCTTGAGGCCCATAAAAAGGAAGGCAAAACTGGTGCAAAATGTGGAGGCAAAAGCAAAAGGTAGAATCCCCGCCCTTTGCCTTTCCCCCCACCACCACCATCGCCTGCCGTGAGGCACCCTGAGGCCTCCGGGAGCCGATGCCGCCCGCCTGGGGAGCACCCCCCAATCCTTCACCCCTGGACTGAAATCCCGAGGGAGTTGTGCAACCCCTAGCCCTGCTCCTTCGTCCCAGGCGGAGCCAGGTTCAGCTGCAAGCATCGAGCCTGCATCTCGGAGGATGGGTCGCCGCTTTCCAGCCAAACTGCTCTAGACTTCAGAAGAGGCAGATAAGAGGCTTCAAACAGCAGGAAAAAAAAGGCAAAAACTTCTCCACTTCCCCCACCCTGTCTCAGCAGCAACAAAGGTAGCACAGTGTGGTGGTGACTTATCCAGTGCTTGTTAGAGTAACCTTGTCTTTTCTAACTTTTCTCTACTTTTCTCCTTCTTTCTCTTTGCCTCTCTTACCATTAGATAAAGAGATACCCATTTGTTTGGCACCAACATTTAATCTCGTTTGGTTTTAATCTGGTCTTTGGGAATATTTTGAACCTTCAAAGTTCTTTCCTTTTTATACTCAGAGATTTCCTTTTCTTTGCCCTTCTGGGTGTAAATCAGATAGTAACAAAGTGTCATAATGCTCTCCACGGTTCCGTGAGGCGCCACAATGTCACAATGGACTTTTGGTTCCATGAACTTTGGTACTGTCAGCAACAGTCTCCTTGGCTCCGCAGGGTCACAATGGACCCTTGGCTCCATGAGGTTCAGTAGCGTAACACGGACGCCTTGATTGCATGAGGTTGTGCAGTGTCACAATGATCTCCTTGGTTCTGCGGCCCTGCTGTGTAACAATGGGCCCCTTCCTTTGCTGATGGCTCTGCGTCCTGCCTGCCTCTGCCTTGGCACACAAAGCCTTGGGCTGCTCCAGACTCCTTCTGGGGGACACGTTGCACCACTGCACTGCCCTGGGAGAGAAATTCCTTTCTCCTTGTGTCCAGCCTGGACCTGCCCAGCTGCCCTTGGCATTAATTCTTTCTTTTGCCAGCTGGTCTCTACTAGGTAGAAAGGATCCACCATGTCTGAAACCACCCTTCAAGCCCACCCAGGACTCTCCTCCACTGTCCTCAGTCTCCACTCCACTGAGCACAGAGCTCCTTTGTCCCTCTGTAGTGATCATGTGCTCGAGGCCACGGGCACCTGGACAAGAAGGTCGGTTCTTTTCTACAGGAAGGAAACCACAGAACCCCAGTGTTTTGAAGGCAGATGAGAGGCAGCCACCAGAGGCCAAGGCAAGGCAGACGTGTCTGTCCTTGCAGCTTCTGTCTGAAAGCAACCCTTGGACATACGGGGAGTTTTGGAGGTGGAATTCCATTTCAGCTGTGGGTGCCTGGACGGGAATGACACTTCTTCTCCCCAGGAAGGAAAGGGCAGAGCCCCAGTGTTTCAAAGGCTGATTAGTGGTGCCTCAAGGAGGCCAAGGCCAGCCAGACCTGTTTGTCTTGGCAGCTTTTGTCTTGGAGCAATCCTTGGCTAGATGCAATTTGGGAGGCCAAATCCCAGTTTTGTCCGTGGACATCTGGCCCAGAAGGACAGTTCTTTTCCATTGGCAGCAAAGTGAGGAGGCCCAGTGTTTCAAAGGCAGATGAGAGCTGGCCCTCAGGAAGCCAAGGGAAGCTGGACATTCCTGGCAGCTTTTGTCGGGGAGCTATTCCTTGGAGATATGGAATTTCAGAGGTGGATTCCCAATTTTGGCCATGGATGGCTGGACTTGAAAGATGGTTTTTTCCATGGGAAGAGAAGCACAGCCCCTGCGTGTTTTGAAGGCAGATGCGAGGTGGCCCCTAAGAGGCCAAGGCCAGCCTGAGCTGTCTGTCCTGGCAGGTTTCACATGGGAACAATCCTCGGACAGAATCCAATTTGGAGGTAGAATCCTAATTTCAGCCATGGGTCCCTGGAGGAGAAGGACAGTGCTTTCGCACAGAAAGGAAAGCAAGGAACTCCAGCGTTTCAGGGCCAGAGGAGAAGCACCCCTCAACATGCCAAGCTCAGCTGGACCAGGCAGGTGGCCCCCAGGAGGCCAAGCCAACCACACCTGTTCCACGCTCTTTGCAGCCTTGGGGCCCTGCAGCATCACCATTTTGTTCCCCTGAGGCCCAGCAATAGCACAGTGGTCTCCTTGGCTCTACAGCGGCACAAAGGCCCCTTGCTTCCACGAGGCCTGGCTGTGTCACAATGGTTTCCTTGGTTCCATGGGGCTGCAGAATAACACAATGGCCCACTGGTTCCATGAGGTCACAGAGGGTCACAAGGGTCTCCATGATTCCGTAAGGTGCTGCAGGGTCACAATGGCTCCTTGGTTCTATTGGGCTCCCCAGGATCACAATGGCCCCTTGGTTCCACAAGGCCTGGCTGTGGCACACTGGCCCTTTGCTTCCGTGAGACCTTGCAGTGTCACAATGGCCCCTTGCTTCTGTCAGGCCTGGCTGTGTCACAATGGCCCCTGGCTCCCATGAGGCCCTGTGATGTCACAATGGTCTCACTGGTTCCACGAGGCCCTGCAGTTCCACAATGGCCCTTCAGTGTCACAAGGCCTTGAAGTGTCATAATAGTCTCAGCGGGTTGCCCAGCTGCTTCACAATGGCCTCCTTGGTTCCATGATGCCCCGTAGCGTAACAACGGTATCCTTGCTTCCACACAGTCAGAATGGCCCCGTGGCCTCCTGGAGCCCCACAGTGTCACTACGATCCCCTTGATTCCACGAGGCCCTGCCGTGCTACAATGACCCCTTGCTTATACAAGGCCCTGCTGTGTCACAATGGCCCCTTGCTTCTGAAGTGTGCAAGAGCCTAATACTAAGAGAAAGGCGCCAAAAAACGCTTCGCCATTATCACTGCTCAACACCTGAAAGGCTTCAAAAGTGCTTCGTCATGATGGCTGCTTATCATAATCACTTTTGAACGCCTGGAAACTACGTGCCGTACGGGCCGTGCATAGCCCGCCTTGAGGCCCATAAAAAGGAAGGCAAAACTGGTGCAAAATGTGGAGGCAAAAGCAAAAGGTAGAATCCCCGCCCTTTGCCTTTCCCCCCACCACCACCATCGCCTGCCGTGAGGCACCCTGAGGCCTCCGGGAGCCGACGCCGCCCGCCTGGGGAGCACCCCCCAATCCTTCACCCCTGGACTGAAATCCCGAGGGAGTTGTGCAACCCCTAGCCCTGCTCCTTCGTCCCAGGCGGAGCCAGGTTCAGCTGCAAGCATCGAGCCTGCATCTCGGAGGATGGGCCGCCGCTTTCCAGCCAAACTGCTCTAGACTTCAGAAGAGGCAGATAAGAGGCTTCAAACAGCAGGAAAAAAAAGGCAAAAACTTCTCCACTTCCCCCACCCTGTCTCAGCAGCAACAAAGGTAGCACAGTGTGGTGGTGACTTATCCAGTGCTTGTTAGAGTAACCTTGTCTTTTCTAACTTTTCTCTACTTTTCTCCTTCTTTCTCTTTGCCTCTCTTACCATTAGATAAAGAGATACCCATTTGTTTGGCACCAACATTTAATCTCGTTTGGTTTTAATCTGGTCTTTGGGAATATTTTGAACCTTCAAAGTTCTTTCCTTTTTATACTCAGAGATTTCCTTTTCTTTGCCCTTCTGGGTGTAAATCAGATAGTAACAAAGTGTCATAATGCTCTCCACGGTTCCGTGAGGCGCCACAATGTCACAATGGACTTTTGGTTCCATGAACTTTGGTACTGTCAGCAACAGTCTCCTTGGCTCCGCAGGGTCACAATGGACCCTTGGCTCCGTGAGGTTCAGTAGCGTAACACGGACGCCTTGATTGCATGAGGTTGTGCAGTGTCACAATGATCTCCTTGGTTCTGCGGCCCTGCTGTGTAACAATGGGCCCCTTCCTTTGCTGATGGCTCTGCGTCCTGCCTGCCTCTGCCTTGGCACACAAAGCCTTGGGCTGCTCCAGACTCCTTCTGGGGGACACGTTGCACCACTGCACTGCCCTGGGAGAGAAATTCCTTTCTCCTTGTGTCCAGCCTGGACCTGCCCAGCTGCCCTTGGCATTAATTCTTTCTTTTGCCAGCTGGTCTCTACTAGGTAGAAAGGATCCACCATGTCTGAAACCACCCTTCAAGCCCACCCAGGACTCTCCTCCACTGTCCTCAGTCTCCACTCCACTGAGCACAGAGCTCCTTTGTCCCTCTGTAGTGATCATGTGCTCGAGGCCACAGGCACCTGGACAAGAAGGTCGGTTCTTTTCTACAGGAAGGAAACCACAGAACCCCAGTGTTTTGAAGGCAGATGAGAGGCAGCCACCAGAGGCCAAGGCAAGGCAGACGTGTCTGTCCTTGCAGCTTCTGTCTGAAAGCAACCCTTGGACATACGGGGAGTTTTGGAGGTGGAATTCCATTTCAGCTGTGGGTGCCTGGACGGGAATGACACTTCTTCTCCCCAGGAAGGAAAGGGCAGAGCCCCAGTGTTTCAAAGGCTGATTAGTGGTGCCTCAAGGAGGCCAAGGCCAGCCAGACCTGTTTGTCTTGGCAGCTTTTGTCTTGGAGCAATCCTTGGCTAGATGCAATTTGGGAGGCCAAATCCCAGTTTTGTCCGTGGACATCTGGCCCAGAAGGACAGTTCTTTTCCATTGGCAGCAAAGTGAGGAGGCCCAGTGTTTCAAAGGCAGATGAGAGCTGGCCCTCAGGAAGCCAAGGGAAGCTGGACATTCCTGGCAGCTTTTGTCGGGGAGCTATTCCTTGGAGATATGGAATTTCAGAGGTGGATTCCCAATTTTGGCCATGGATGGCTGGACTTGAAAGATGGTTTTTTCCATGGGAAGAGAAGCACAGCCCCCGCGTGTTTTGAAGGCAGATGCGAGGTGGCCCCTAAGAGGCCAAGGCCAGCCTGAGCTGTCTGTCCTGGCAGGTTTCACATGGGAACAATCCTCGGACAGAATCCAATTTGGAGGTAGAATCCTAATTTCAGCCATGGGTCCCTGGAGGAGAAGGACAGTGCTTTCGCACAGAAAGGAAAGCAAGGAACTCCAGCGTTTCAGGGCCAGAGGAGAAGCACCCCTCAACATGCCAAGCTCAGCTGGACCAGGCAGGTGGCCCCCAGGAGGCCAAGCCAACCACACCTGTTCCACGCTCTTTGCAGCCTTGGGGCCCTGCAGCATCACCATTTTGTTCCCCTGAGGCCCAGCAATAGCACAGTGGTCTCCTTGGCTCTACAGCGGCACAAAGGCCCCTTGCTTCCACGAGGCCTGGCTGTGTCACAATGGTTTCCTTGGTTCCATGGGGCTGCAGAATAACACAATGGCCCACTGGTTCCATGAGGTCACAGAGGGTCACAAGGGTCTCCATGATTCCGTAAGGTGCTGCAGGGTCACAATGGCTCCTTGGTTCTATTGGGCTCCCCAGGATCACAATGGCCCCTTGGTTCCACAAGGCCTGGCTGTGGCACACTGGCCCTTTGCTTCCGTGAGACCTTGCAGTGTCACAATGGCCCCTTGCTTCTGTCAGGCCTGGCTGTGTCACAATGGCCCCTGGCTCCCATGAGGCCCTGTGATGTCACAATGGTCTCACTGGTTCCACGAGGCCCTGCAGTTCCACAATGGCCCTTCAGTGTCACAAGGCCTTGAAGTGTCATAATAGTCTCAGCGGGTTGCCCAGCTGCTTCACAATGGCCTCCTTGGTTCCATGATGCCCCGTAGCGTAACAACGGTATCCTTGCTTCCACACAGTCAGAATGGCCCCGTGGCCTCCTGGAGCCCCACAGTGTCACTACGATCCCCTTGATTCCACGAGGCCCTGCCGTGCTACAATGACCCCTTGCTTATACAAGGCCCTGCTGTGTCACAATGGCCCCTTGCTTCTGAAGTGTGCAAGAGCCTAATACTAAGAGAAAGGCGCCAAAAAACGCTTCGCCATTATCACTGCTCAACACCTGAAAGGCTTCAAAAGTGCTTCGTCATGATGGCTGCTTATCATAATCACTTTTGAACGCCTGGAAACTACGTGCCGTACGGGCCGTGCATAGCCCGCCTTGAGGCCCATAAAAAGGAAGGCAAAACTGGTGCAAAATGTGGAGGCAAAAGCAAAAGGTAGAATCCCCGCCCTTTGCCTTTCCCCCCACCACCACCATCGCCTGCCGTGAGGCACCCTGAGGCCTCCGGGAGCCGACGCCGCCCGCCTGGGGAGCACCCCCCAATCCTTCACCCCTGGACTGAAATCCCGAGGGAGTTGTGCAACCCCTAGCCCTGCTCCTTCGTCCCAGGCGGAGCCAGGTTCAGCTGCAAGCATCGAGCCTGCATCTCGGAGGATGGGCCGCCGCTTTCCAGCCAAACTGCTCTAGACTTCAGAAGAGGCAGATAAGAGGCTTCAAACAGCAGGGGAAAAAAGGCAAAAACTTCTCCACTTCCCCCACCCTGTCTCAGCAGCAACAAAGGTAGCACAGTGTGGTGGTGACTTATGCAGTGCTTGTTAGAGTAACCTTGTCTTTTCTAACTTTTCTCTACTTTTCTCCTTCTTTCTCTTTGCCTCTCTTACCATTAGATAAAGAGATACCCATTTGTTTGGCACCAACATTTAATCTCGTTTGGTTTTAATCTGGTCTTTGGGAATATTTTGAACCTTCAAAGTTCTTTCCTTTTTATACTCAGAGATTTCCTTTTCTTTGCCCTTCTGGGTGTAAATCAGATAGTAACAAAGTGTCATAATGCTCTCCACGGTTCCGTGAGGCGCCACAATGTCACAATGGACTTTTGGTTCCATGAACTTTGGTACTGTCAGCAACAGTCTCCTTGGCTCCGCAGTGTCACAATGGACCCTTGGCTCCGTGAGGTTCAGTAGCGTAACACGGACGCCTTGATTGCATGAGGTTGTGCAGTGTCACAATGATCTCCTTGGTTCTGCGGCCCTGCTGTGTAACAATGGGCCCCTTCCTTTGCTGATGGCTCTGCGTCCTGCCTGGCTCTGCCTTGGCACACAAAGCTTTGGGCTGCTCCAGACTCCTTCTGGTGGACACGTTGCACCACTGCACTGCCCTGGGAGAGAAATTCCTTTCTCCTTGTGTCCAGCCTGGACCTGCCCAGCTGCCCTTGGCATTAATTCTTTCTTTTGCCAGCTGGTCTCTACTAGCTAGAAAGGATCCACCATGTCTGAAACCACCCTTCAAGCCCACCCAGGACTCTCCTCCACTGTCCTCAGTCTCCACTCCACTGAGCACAGAGCTCCTTTGTCCCTCTGTAGTGATCATGTGCTCGAGGCCACAGGCACCTGGACAAGAAGGTCGGTTCTTTTCTACAGGAAGGAAACCACAGAACCCCAGTGTTTTGAAGGCAGATGAGAGGCAGCCACCAGAGGCCAAGGCAAGGCAGACGTGTCTGTCCTTGCAGCTTCTGTCTGAAAGCAACCCTTGGACATACGGGGAGTTTTGGAGGTGGAATTCCATTTCAGCTGTGGGTGCCTGGACGGGAATGACACTTCTTCTCCCCAGGAAGGAAAGGGCAGAGCCCCAGTGTTTCAAAGGCTGATTAGTGGTGCCTCAAGGAGGCCAAGGCCAGCCAGACCTGTTTGTCTTGGCAGCTTTTGTCTTGGAGCAATCCTTGGCTAGATGCAATTTGGGAGGCCAAATCCCAGTTTTGTCCGTGGACATCTGGCCCAGAAGGACAGTTCTTTTCCATTGGCAGCAAAGTGAGGAGGCCCAGTGTTTCAAAGGCAGATGAGAGCTGGCCCTCAGGAAGCCAAGGGAAGCTGGACATTCCTGGCAGCTTTTGTCGGGGAGCTATTCCTTGGAGATATGGAATTTCAGAGGTGGATTCCCAATTTTGGCCATGGATGGCTGGACTTGAAAGATGGTTTTTTCCATGGGAAGAGAAGCACAGCCCCCGCGTGTTTTGAAGGCAGATGCGAGGTGGCCCCTAAGAGGCCAAGGCCAGCCTGAGCTGTCTGTCCTGGCAGGTTTCACATGGGAACAATCCTCGGACAGAATCCAATTTGGAGGTAGAATCCTAATTTCAGCCATGGGTCCCTGGAGGAGAAGGACAGTGCTTTCGCACAGAAAGGAAAGCAAGGAACTCCAGCGTTTCAGGGCCAGAGGAGAAGCACCCCTCAACATGCCAAGCTCAGCTGGACCAGGCAGGTGGCCCCCAGGAGGCCAAGCCAACCACACCTGTTCCACGCTCTTTGCAGCCTTGGGGCCCTGCAGCATCACCATTTTGTTCCCCTGAGGCCCAGCAATAGCACAGTGGTCTCCTTGGCTCTACAGCGGCACAAAGGCCCCTTGCTTCCACGAGGCCTGGCTGTGTCACAATGGTTTCCTTGGTTCCATGGGGCTGCAGAATAACACAATGGCCCACTGGTTCCATGAGGTCACAGAGGGTCACAAGGGTCTCCATGATTCCGTAAGGTGCTGCAGGGTCACAATGGCTCCTTGGTTCTATTGGGCTCCCCAGGATCACAATGGCCCCTTGGTTCCACAAGGCCTGGCTGTGGCACACTGGCCCTTTGCTTCCGTGAGACCTTGCAGTGTCACAATGGCCCCTTGCTTCTGTCAGGCCTGGCTGTGTCACAATGGCCCCTGGCTCCCATGAGGCCCTGTGATGTCACAATGGTCTCACTGGTTCCACGAGGCCCTGCAGTTCCACAATGGCCCTTCAGTGTCACAAGGCCTTGAAGTGTCATAATAGTCTCAGCGGGTTGCCCAGCTGCTTCACAATGGCCTCCTTGGTTCCATGATGCCCCGTAGCGTAACAACGGTATCCTTGCTTCCACACAGTCAGAATGGCCCCGTGGCCTCCTGGAGCCCCACAGTGTCACTACGATCCCCTTGATTCCACGAGGCCCTGCCGTGCTACAATGACCCCTTGCTTATACAAGGCCCTGCTGTGTCACAATGGCCCCTTGCTTCTGAAGTGTGCAAGAGCCTAATACTAAGAGAAAGGCGCCAAAAAACGCTTCGCCATTATCACTGCTCAACACCTGAAAGGCTTCAAAAGTGCTTCGTCATGATGGCTGCTTATCATAATCACTTTTGAACGCCTGGAAACTACGTGCCATACGGGCCGTGCATAGCCCGCCTTGAGGCCCATAAAAAGGAAGGCAAAACTGGTGCAAAATGTGGAGGCAAAAGCAAAAGGTAGAATCCCCGCCCTTTGCCTTTCCCCCCACCACCACCATCGCCTGCCGTGAGGCACCCTGAGGCCTCCGGGAGCCGACGCCGCCCGCCTGGGGAGCACCCCCCAATCCTTCACCCCTGGACTGAAATCCCGAGGGAGTTGTGCAACCCCTAGCCCTGCTCCTTCGTCCCAGGCGGAGCCAGGTTCAGCTGCAAGCATCGAGCCTGCATCTCGGAGGATGGGCCGCCGCTTTCCAGCCAAACTGCTCTAGACTTCAGAAGAGGCAGATAAGAGGCTTCAAACAGCAGGAAAAAAAAGGCAAAAACTTCTCCACTTCCCCCACCCTGTCTCAGCAGCAACAAAGGTAGCACAGTGTGGTGGTGACTTATCCAGTGCTTGTTAGAGTAACCTTGTCTTTTCTAACTTTTCTCTACTTTTCTCCTTCTTTCTCTTTGCCTCTCTTACCATTAGATAAAGAGATACCCATTTGTTTGGCACCAACATTTAATCTCGTTTGGTTTTAATCTGGTCTTTGGGAATATTTTGAACCTTCAAAGTTCTTTCCTTTTTATACTCAGAGATTTCCTTTTCTTTGCCCTTCTGGGTGTAAATCAGATAGTAACAAAGTGTCATAATGCTCTCCACGGTTCCGTGAGGCGCCACAATGTCACAATGGACTTTTGGTTCCATGAACTTTGGTACTGTCAGCAACAGTCTCCTTGGCTCCGCAGGGTCACAATGGACCCTTGGCTCCGTGAGGTTCAGTAGCGTAACACGGACGCCTTGATTGCATGAGGTTGTGCAGTGTCACAATGATCTCCTTGGTTCTGCGGCCCTGCTGTGTAACAATGGGCCCCTTCCTTTGCTGATGGCTCTGCGTCCTGCCTGCCTCTGCCTTGGCACACAAAGCCTTGGGCTGCTCCAGACTCCTTCTGGGGGACACGTTGCACCACTGCACTGCCCTGGGAGAGAAATTCCTTTCTCCTTGTGTCCAGCCTGGACCTGCCCAGCTGCCCTTGGCATTAATTCTTTCTTTTGCCAGCTGGTCTCTACTAGGTAGAAAGGATCCACCATGTCTGAAACCACCCTTCAAGCCCACCCAGGACTCTCCTCCACTGTCCTCAGTCTCCACTCCACTGAGCACAGAGCTCCTTTGTCCCTCTGTAGTGATCATGTGCTCGAGGCCACAGGCACCTGGACAAGAAGGTCGGTTCTTTTCTACAGGAAGGAAACCACAGAACCCCAGTGTTTTGAAGGCAGATGAGAGGCAGCCACCAGAGGCCAAGGCAAGGCAGACGTGTCTGTCCTTGCAGCTTCTGTCTGAAAGCAACCCTTGGACATACGGGGAGTTTTGGAGGTGGAATTCCATTTCAGCTGTGGGTGCCTGGACGGGAATGACACTTCTTCTCCCCAGGAAGGAAAGGGCAGAGCCCCAGTGTTTCAAAGGCTGATTAGTGGTGCCTCAAGGAGGCCAAGGCCAGCCAGACCTGTTTGTCTTGGCAGCTTTTGTCTTGGAGCAATCCTTGGCTAGATGCAATTTGGGAGGCCAAATCCCAGTTTTGTCCGTGGACATCTGGCCCAGAAGGACAGTTCTTTTCCATTGGCAGCAAAGTGAGGAGGCCCAGTGTTTCAAAGGCAGATGAGAGCTGGCCCTCAGGAAGCCAAGGGAAGCTGGACATTCCTGGCAGCTTTTGTCGGGGAGCTATTCCTTGGAGATATGGAATTTCAGAGGTGGATTCCCAATTTTGGCCATGGATGGCTGGACTTGAAAGATGGTTTTTTCCATGGGAAGAGAAGCACAGCCCCCACGTGTTTTGAAGGCAGATGCGAGGTGGCCCCTAAGAGGCCAAGGCCAGCCTGAGCTGTCTGTCCTGGCAGGTTTCACATGGGAACAATCCTCGGACAGAATCCAATTTGGAGGTAGAATCCTAATTTCAGCCATGGGTCCCTGGAGGAGAAGGACAGTGCTTTCGCACAGAAAGGAAAGCAAGGAACTCCAGCGTTTCAGGGCCAGAGGAGAAGCACCCCTCAACATGCCAAGCTCAGCTGGACCAGGCAGGTGGCCCCCAGGAGGCCAAGCCAACCACACCTGTTCCACGCTCTTTGCAGCCTTGGGGCCCTGCAGCATCACCATTTTGTTCCCCTGAGGCCCAGCAATAGCACAGTGGTCTCCTTGGCTCTACAGCGGCACAAAGGCCCCTTGCTTCCACGAGGCCTGGCTGTGTCACAATGGTTTCCTTGGTTCCATGGGGCTGCAGAATAACACAATGGCCCACTGGTTCCATGAGGTCACAGAGGGTCACAAGGGTCTCCATGATTCCATAAGGTGCTGCAGGGTCACAATGGCTCCTTGGTTCTATTGGGCTCCCCAGGATCACAATGGCCCCTTGGTTCCACAAGGCCTGGCTGTGGCACACTGGCCCTTTGCTTCCGTGAGACCTTGCAGTGTCACAATGGCCCCTTGCTTCTGTCAGGCCTGGCTGTGTCACAATGGCCCCTGGCTCCCATGAGGCCCTGTGATGTCACAATGGTCTCACTGGTTCCACGAGGCCCTGCAGTTCCACAATGGCCCTTCAGTGTCACAAGGCCTTGAAGTGTCATAATAGTCTCAGCGGGTTGCCCAGCTGCTTCACAATGGCCTCCTTGGTTCCATGATGCCCCGTAGCGTAACAACGGTATCCTTGCTTCCACACAGTCAGAATGGCCCCGTGGCCTCCTGGAGCCCCACAGTGTCACTACGATCCCCTTGATTCCACGAGGCCCTGCCGTGCTACAATGACCCCTTGCTTATACAAGGCCCTGCTGTGTCACAATGGCCCCTTGCTTCTGAAGTGTGCAAGAGCCTAATACTAAGAGAAAGGCGCCAAAAAACGCTTCGCCATTATCACTGCTCAACACCTGAAAGGCTTCAAAAGTGCTTCGTCATGATGGCTGCTTATCATAATCACTTTTGAACGCCTGGAAACTACGTGCCGTACGGGCCGTGCATAGCCCGCCTTGAGGCCCATAAAAAGGAAGGCAAAACTGGTGCAAAATGTGGAGGCAAAAGCAAAAGGTAGAATCCCCGCCCTTTGCCTTTCCCCCCACCACCACCATCGCCTGCCGTGAGGCACCCTGAGGCCTCCGGGAGCCGACGCCGCCCGCCTGGGGAGCACCCCCCAATCCTTCACCCCTGGACTGAAATCCCGAGGGAGTTGTGCAACCCCTAGCCCTGCTCCTTCGTCCCAGGCGGAGCCAGGTTCAGCTGCAAGCATCGAGCCTGCATCTCGGAGGATGGGCCGCCGCTTTCCAGCCAAACTGCTCTAGACTTCAGAAGAGGCAGATAAGAGGCTTCAAACAGCAGGAAAAAAAAGGCAAAAACTTCTCCACTTCCCCCACCCTGTCTCAGCAGCAACAAAGGTAGCACAGTGTGGTGGTGACTTATCCAGTGCTTGTTAGAGTAACCTTGTCTTTTCTAACTTTTCTCTACTTTTCTCCTTCTTTCTCTTTGCCTCTCTTACCATTAGATAAAGAGATACCCATTTGTTTGGCACCAACATTTAATCTCGTTTGGTTTTAATCTGGTCTTTGGGAATATTTTGAACCTTCAAAGTTCTTTCCTTTTTATACTCAGAGATTTCCTTTTCTTTGCCCTTCTGGGTGTAAATCAGATAGTAACAAAGTGTCATAATGCTCTCCACGGTTCCGTGAGGCGCCACAATGTCACAATGGACTTTTGGTTCCATGAACTTTGGTACTGTCAGCAACAGTCTTCTTGGCTCCGCAGTGTCACAATGGACCCTTGGCTCCGTGAGGTTCAGTAGCGTAACACGGACGCCTTGATTGCATGAGGTTGTGCAGTGTCACAATGATCTCCTTGGTTCTGCGGCCCTGCTGTGTAACAATGGGCCCCTTCCTTTGCTGATGGCTCTGCGTCCTGCCTGCCTCTGCCTTGGCACACAAAGCCTTGGGCTGCTCCAGACTCCTTCTGGGGGACACGTTGCACCACTGCACTGCCCTGGGAGAGAAATTCCTTTCTCCTTGTGTCCAGCCTGGACCTGCCCAGCTGCCCTTGGCATTAATTCTTTCTTTTGCCAGCTGGTCTCTACTAGCTAGAAAGGATCCACCATGTCTGAAACCACCCTTCAAGCCCACCCAGGACTCTCCTCCACTGTCCTCAGTCTCCACTCCACTGAGCACAGAGCTCCTTTGTCCCTCTGTAGTGATCATGTGCTCGAGGCCACAGGCACCTGGACAAGAAGGTCGGTTCTTTTCTACAGGAAGGAAACCACAGAACCCCAGTGTTTTGAAGGCAGATGAGAGGCAGCCACCAGAGGCCAAGGCAAGGCAGACGTGTCTGTCCTTGCAGCTTCTGTCTGAAAGCAACCCTTGGACATACGGGGAGTTTTGGAGGTGGAATTCCATTTCAGCTGTGGGTGCCTGGACGGGAATGACACTTCTTCTCCCCAGGAAGGAAAGGGCAGAGCCCCAGTGTTTCAAAGGCTGATTAGTGGTGCCTCAAGGAGGCCAAGGCCAGCCAGACCTGTTTGTCTTGGCAGCTTTTGTCTTGGAGCAATCCTTGGCTAGATGCAATTTGGGAGGCCAAATCCCAGTTTTGTCCGTGGACATCTGGCCCAGAAGGACAGTTCTTTTCCATTGGCAGCAAAGTGAGGAGGCCCAGTGTTTCAAAGGCAGATGAGAGCTGGCCCTCAGGAAGCCAAGGGAAGCTGGACATTCCTGGCAGCTTTTGTCGGGGAGCTATTCCTTGGAGATATGGAATTTCAGAGGTGGATTCCCAATTTTGGCCATGGATGGCTGGACTTGAAAGATGGTTTTTTCCATGGGAAGAGAAGCACAGCCCCCGCGTGTTTTGAAGGCAGATGCGAGGTGGCCCCTAAGAGGCCAAGGCCAGCCTGAGCTGTCTGTCCTGGCAGGTTTCACATGGGAACAATCCTCGGACAGAATCCAATTTGGAGGTAGAATCCTAATTTCAGCCATGGGTCCCTGGAGGAGAAGGACAGTGCTTTCGCACAGAAAGGAAAGCAAGGAACTCCAGCGTTTCAGGGCCAGAGGAGAAGCACCCCTCAACATGCCAAGCTCAGCTGGACCAGGCAGGTGGCCCCCAGGAGGCCAAGCCAACCACACCTGTTCCACGCTCTTTGCAGCCTTGGGGCCCTGCAGCATCACCATTTTGTTCCCCTGAGGCCCAGCAATAGCACAGTGGTCTCCTTGGCTCTACAGCGGCACAAAGGCCCCTTGCTTCCACGAGGCCTGGCTGTGTCACAATGGTTTCCTTGGTTCCATGGGGCTGCAGAATAACACAATGGCCCACTGGTTCCATGAGGTCACAGAGGGTCACAAGGGTCTCCATGATTCCGTAAGGTGCTGCAGGGTCACAATGGCTCCTTGGTTCTATTGGGCTCCCCAGGATCACAATGGCCCCTTGGTTCCACAAGGCCTGGCTGTGGCACACTGGCCCTTTGCTTCCGTGAGACCTTGCAGTGTCACAATGGCCCCTTGCTTCTGTCAGGCCTGGCTGTGTCACAATGGCCCCTGGCTCCCATGAGGCCCTGTGATGTCACAATGGTCTCACTGGTTCCACGAGGCCCTGCAGTTCCACAATGGCCCTTCAGTGTCACAAGGCCTTGAAGTGTCATAATAGTCTCAGCGGGTTGCCCAGCTGCTTCACAATGGCCTCCTTGGTTCCATGATGCCCCGTAGCGTAACAACGGTATCCTTGCTTCCACACAGTCAGAATGGCCCCGTGGCCTCCTGGAGCCCCACAGTGTCACTACGATCCCCTTGATTCCACGAGGCCCTGCCGTGCTACAATGACCCCTTGCTTATACAAGGCCCTGCTGTGTCACAATGGCCCCTTGCTTCTGAAGTGTGCAAGAGCCTAATACTAAGAGAAAGGCGCCAAAAAACGCTTCGCCATTATCACTGCTCAACACCTGAAAGGCTTCAAAAGTGCTTCGTCATGATGGCTGCTTATCATAATCACTTTTGAACGCCTGGAAACTACGTGCCGTACGGGCCGTGCATAGCCCGCCTTGAGGCCCATAAAAAGGAAGGCAAAACTGGTGCAAAATGTGGAGGCAAAAGCAAAAGGTAGAATCCCCGCCCTTTGCCTTTCCCCCCACCACCACCATCGCCTGCCGTGAGGCACCCTGAGGCCTCCGGGAGCCGACGCCGCCCGCCTGGGGAGCACCCCCCAATCCTTCACCCCTGGACTGAAATCCCGAGGGAGTTGTGCAACCCCTAGCCCTGCTCCTTCGTCCCAGGCGGAGCCAGGTTCAGCTGCAAGCATCGAGCCTGCATCTCGGAGGATGGGCCGCCGCTTTCCAGCCAAACTGCTCTAGACTTCAGAAGAGGCAGATAAGAGGCTTCAAACAGCAGGGGAAAAAAGGCAAAAACTTCTCCACTTCCCCCACCCTGTCTCAGCAGCAACAAAGGTAGCACAGTGTGGTGGTGACTTATGCAGTGCTTGTTAGAGTAACCTTGTCTTTTCTAACTTTTCTCTACTTTTCTCCTTCTTTCTCTTTGCCTCTCTTACCATTAGATAAAGAGATACCCATTTGTTTGGCACCAACATTTAATCTCGTTTGGTTTTAATCTGGTCTTTGGGAATATTTTGAACCTTCAAAGTTCTTTCCTTTTTATACTCAGAGATTTCCTTTTCTTTGCCCTTCTGGGTGTAAATCAGATAGTAACAAAGTGTCATAATGCTCTCCACGGTTCCGTGAGGCGCCACAATGTCACAATGGACTTTTGGTTCCATGAACTTTGGTACTGTCAGCAACAGTCTCCTTGGCTCCGCAGGGTCACAATGGACCCTTGGCTCCGTGAGGTTCAGTAGCGTAACACGGACGCCTTGATTGCATGAGGTTGTGCAGTGTCACAATGATCTCCTTGGTTCTGCGGCCCTGCTGTGTAACAATGGGCCCCTTCCTTTGCTGATGGCTCTGCGTCCTGCCTGCCTCTGCCTTGGCACACAAAGCCTTGGGCTGCTCCAGACTCCTTCTGGGGGACACGTTGCACCACTGCACTGCCCTGGGAGAGAAATTCCTTTCTCCTTGTGTCCAGCCTGGACCTGCCCAGCTGCCCTTGGCATTAATTCTTTCTTTTGCCAGCTGGTCTCTACTAGGTAGAAAGGATCCACCATGTCTGAAACCACCCTTCAAGCCCACCCAGGACTCTCCTCCACTGTCCTCAGTCTCCACTCCACTGAGCACAGAGCTCCTTTGTCCCTCTGTAGTGATCATGTGCTCGAGGCCACAGGCACCCGGACAAGAAGGTCGGTTCTTTTCTACAGGAAGGAAACCACAGAACCCCAGTGTTTTGAAGGCAGATGAGAGGCAGCCACCAGAGGCCAAGGCAAGGCAGACGTGTCTGTCCTTGCAGCTTCTGTCTGAAAGCAACCCTTGGACATACGGGGAGTTTTGGAGGTGGAATTCCATTTCAGCTGTGGGTGCCTGGACGGGAATGACACTTCTTCTCCCCAGGAAGGAAAGGGCAGAGCCCCAGTGTTTCAAAGGCTGATTAGTGGTGCCTCAAGGAGGCCAAGGCCAGCCAGACCTGTTTGTCTTGGCAGCTTTTGTCTTGGAGCAATCCTTGGCTAGATGCAATTTGGGAGGCCAAATCCCAGTTTTGTCCGTGGACATCTGGCCCAGAAGGACAGTTCTTTTCCATTGGCAGCAAAGTGAGGAGGCCCAGTGTTTCAAAGGCAGATGAGAGCTGGCCCTCAGGAAGCCAAGGGAAGCTGGACATTCCTGGCAGCTTTTGTCGGGGAGCTATTCCTTGGAGATATGGAATTTCAGAGGTGGATTCCCAATTTTGGCCATGGATGGCTGGACTTGAAAGATGGTTTTTTCCATGGGAAGAGAAGCACAGCCCCCGCGTGTTTTGAAGGCAGATGCGAGGTGGCCCCTAAGAGGCCAAGGCCAGCCTGAGCTGTCTGTCCTGGCAGGTTTCACATGGGAACAATCCTCGGACAGAATCCAATTTGGAGGTAGAATCCTAATTTCAGCCATGGGTCCCTGGAGGAGAAGGACAGTGCTTTCGCACAGAAAGGAAAGCAAGGAACTCCAGCGTTTCAGGGCCAGAGGAGAAGCACCCCTCAACATGCCAAGCTCAGCTGGACCAGGCAGGTGGCCCCCAGGAGGCCAAGCCAACCACACCTGTTCCACGCTCTTTGCAGCCTTGGGGCCCTGCAGCATCACCATTTTGTTCCCCTGAGGCCCAGCAATAGCACAGTGGTCTCCTTGGCTCTACAGCGGCACAAAGGCCCCTTGCTTCCACGAGGCCTGGCTGTGTCACAATGGTTTCCTTGGTTCCATGGGGCTGCAGAATAACACAATGGCCCACTGGTTCCATGAGGTCACAGAGGGTCACAAGGGTCTCCATGATTCCGTAAGGTGCTGCAGGGTCACAATGGCTCCTTGGTTCTATTGGGCTCCCCAGGATCACAATGGCCCCTTGGTTCCACAAGGCCTGGCTGTGGCACACTGGCCCTTTGCTTCCGTGAGACCTTGCAGTGTCACAATGGCCCCTTGCTTCTGTCAGGCCTGGCTGTGTCACAATGGCCCCTGGCTCCCATGAGGCCCTGTGATGTCACAATGGTCTCACTGGTTCCACGAGGCCCTGCAGTTCCACAATGGCCCTTCAGTGTCACAAGGCCTTGAAGTGTCATAATAGTCTCAGCGGGTTGCCCAGCTGCTTCACAATGGCCTCCTTGGTTCCATGATGCCCCGTAGCGTAACAACGGTATCCTTGCTTCCACACAGTCAGAATGGCCCCGTGGCCTCCTGGAGCCCCACAGTGTCACTACGATCCCCTTGATTCCACGAGGCCCTGCCGTGCTACAATGACCCCTTGCTTATACAAGGCCCTGCTGTGTCACAATGGCCCCTTGCTTCTGAAGTGTGCAAGAGCCTAATACTAAGAGAAAGGCGCCAAAAAACGCTTCGCCATTATCACTGCTCAACACCTGAAAGGCTTCAAAAGTGCTTCGTCATGATGGCTGCTTATCATAATCACTTTTGAACGCCTGGAAACTACGTGCCGTACGGGCCGTGCATAGCCCGCCTTGAGGCCCATAAAAAGGAAGGCAAAACTGGTGCAAAATGTGGAGGCAAAAGCAAAAGGTAGAATCCCCGCCCTTTGCCTTTCCCCCCACCACCACCATCGCCTGCCGTGAGGCACCCTGAGGCCTCCGGGAGCCGACGCCGCCCGCCTGGGGAGCACCCCCCAATCCTTCACCCCTGGACTGAAATCCCGAGGGAGTTGTGCAACCCCTAGCCCTGCTCCTTCGTCCCAGGCGGAGCCAGGTTCAGCTGCAAGCATCGAGCCTGCATCTCGGAGGATGGGCCGCCGCTTTCCAGCCAAACTGCTCTAGACTTCAGAAGAGGCAGATAAGAGGCTTCAAACAGCAGGAAAAAAAAGGCAAAAACTTCTCCACTTCCCCCACCCTGTCTCAGCAGCAACAAAGGTAGCACAGTGTGGTGGTGACTTATCCAGTGCTTGTTAGAGTAACCTTGTCTTTTCTAACTTTTCTCTACTTTTCTCCTTCTTTCTCTTTGCCTCTCTTACCATTAGATAAAGAGATACCCATTTGTTTGGCACCAACATTTAATCTCGTTTGGTTTTAATCTGGTCTTTGGGAATATTTTGAACCTTCAAAGTTCTTTCCTTTTTATACTCAGAGATTTCCTTTTCTTTGCCCTTCTGGGTGTAAATCAGATAGTAACAAAGTGTCATAATGCTCTCCACGGTTCCGTGAGGCGCCACAATGTCACAATGGACTTTTGGTTCCATGAACTTTGGTACTGTCAGCAACAGTCTCCTTGGCTCCGCAGTGTCACAATGGACCCTTGGCTCCGTGAGGTTCAGTAGCGTAACACGGACGCCTTGATTGCATGAGGTTGTGCAGTGTCACAATGATCTCCTTGGTTCTGCGGCCCTGCTGTGTAACAATGGGCCCCTTCCTTTGCTGATGGCTCTGCGTCCTGCCTGCCTCTGCCTTGGCACACAAAGCCTTGGGCTGCTCCAGACTCCTTCTGGGGGACACGTTGCACCACTGCACTGCCCTGGGAGAGAAATTCCTTTCTCCTTGTGTCCAGCCTGGACCTGCCCAGCTGCCCTTGGCATTAATTCTTTCTTTTGCCAGCTGGTCTCTACTAGCTAGAAAGGATCCACCATGTCTGAAACCACCCTTCAAGCCCACCCAGGACTCTCCTCCACTGTCCTCAGTCTCCACTCCACTGAGCACAGAGCTCCTTTGTCCCTCTGTAGTGATCATGTGCTCGAGGCCACAGGCACCTGGACAAGAAGGTCGGTTCTTTTCTACAGGAAGGAAACCACAGAACCCCAGTGTTTTGAAGGCAGATGAGAGGCAGCCACCAGAGGCCAAGGCAAGGCAGACGTGTCTGTCCTTGCAGCTTCTGTCTGAAAGCAACCCTTGGACATACGGGGAGTTTTGGAGGTGGAATTCCATTTCAGCTGTGGGTGCCTGGACGGGAATGACACTTCTTCTCCCCAGGAAGGAAAGGGCAGAGCCCCAGTGTTTCAAAGGCTGATTAGTGGTGCCTCAAGGAGGCCAAGGCCAGCCAGACCTGTTTGTCTTGGCAGCTTTTGTCTTGGAGCAATCCTTGGCTAGATGCAATTTGGGAGGCCAAATCCCAGTTTTGTCCGTGGACATCTGGCCCAGAAGGACAGTTCTTTTCCATTGGCAGCAAAGTGAGGAGGCCCAGTGTTTCAAAGGCAGATGAGAGCTGGCCCTCAGGAAGCCAAGGGAAGCTGGACATTCCTGGCAGCTTTTGTCGGGGAGCTATTCCTTGGAGATATGGAATTTCAGAGGTGGATTCCCAATTTTGGCCATGGATGGCTGGACTTGAAAGATGGTTTTTCCATGGGAAGAGAAGCACAGCCCCCGCGTGTTTTGAAGGCAGATGCGAGGTGGCCCCTAAGAGGCCAAGGCCAGCCTGAGCTGTCTGTCCTGGCAGGTTTCACATGGGAACAATCCTCGGACAGAATCCAATTTGGAGGTAGAATCCTAATTTCAGCCATGGGTCCCTGGAGGAGAAGGACAGTGCTTTCGCACAGAAAGGAAAGCAAGGAACTCCAGCGTTTCAGGGCCAGAGGAGAAGCACCCCTCAACATGCCAAGCTCAGCTGGACCAGGCAGGTGGCCCCCAGGAGGCCAAGCCAACCACACCTGTTCCACGCTCTTTGCAGCCTTGGGGCCCTGCAGCATCACCATTTTGTTCCCCTGAGGCCCAGCAATAGCACAGTGGTCTCCTTGGCTCTACAGCGGCACAAAGGCCCCTTGCTTCCACGAGGCCTGGCTGTGTCACAATGGTTTCCTTGGTTCCATGGGGCTGCAGAATAACACAATGGCCCACTGGTTCCATGAGGTCACAGAGGGTCACAAGGGTCTCCATGATTCCGTAAGGTGCTGCAGGGTCACAATGGCTCCTTGGTTCTATTGGGCTCCCCAGGATCACAATGGCCCCTTGGTTCCACAAGGCCTGGCTGTGGCACACTGGCCCTTTGCTTCCGTGAGACCTTGCAGTGTCACAATGGCCCCTTGCTTCTGTCAGGCCTGGCTGTGTCACAATGGCCCCTGGCTCCCATGAGGCCCTGTGATGTCACAATGGTCTCACTGGTTCCACGAGGCCCTGCAGTTCCACAATGGCCCTTCAGTGTCACAAGGCCTTGAAGTGTCATAATAGTCTCAGCGGGTTGCCCAGCTGCTTCACAATGGCCTCCTTGGTTCCATGATGCCCCGTAGCGTAACAACGGTATCCTTGCTTCCACACAGTCAGAATGGCCCCGTGGCCTCCTGGAGCCCCACAGTGTCACTACGATCCCCTTGATTCCACGAGGCCCTGCCGTGCTACAATGACCCCTTGCTTATACAAGGCCCTGCTGTGTCACAATGGCCCCTTGCTTCTGAAGTGTGCAAGAGCCTAATACTAAGAGAAAGGCGCCAAAAAACGCTTCGCCATTATCACTGCTCAACACCTGAAAGGCTTCAAAAGTGCTTCGTCATGATGGCTGCTTATCATAATCACTTTTGAACGCCTGGAAACTACGTGCCGTACGGGCCGTGCATAGCCCGCCTTGAGGCCCATAAAAAGGAAGGCAAAACTGGTGCAAAATGTGGAGGCAAAAGCAAAAGGTAGAATCCCCGCCCTTTGCCTTTCCCCCCACCACCACCATCGCCTGCCGTGAGGCACCCTGAGGCCTCCGGGAGCCGACGCCGCCCGCCTGGGGAGCACCCCCCAATCCTTCACCCCTGGACTGAAATCCCGAGGGAGTTGTGCAACCCCTAGCCCTGCTCCTTCGTCCCAGGCGGAGCCAGGTTCAGCTGCAAGCATCGAGCCTGCATCTCGGAGGATGGGCCGCCGCTTTCCAGCCAAACTGCTCTAGACTTCAGAAGAGGCAGATAAGAGGCTTCAAACAGCAGGGGAAAAAAGGCAAAAACTTCTCCACTTCCCCCACCCTGTCTCAGCAGCAACAAAGGTAGCACAGTGTGGTGGTGACTTATGCAGTGCTTGTTAGAGTAACCTTGTCTTTTCTAACTTTTCTCTACTTTTCTCCTTCTTTCTCTTTGCCTCTCTTACCATTAGATAAAGAGATACCCATTTGTTTGGCACCAACATTTAATCTCGTTTGGTTTTAATCTGGTCTTTGGGAATATTTTGAACCTTCAAAGTTCTTTCCTTTTTATACTCAGAGATTTCCTTTTCTTTGCCCTTCTGGGTGTAAATCAGATAGTAACAAAGTGTCATAATGCTCTCCACGGTTCCGTGAGGCGCCACAATGTCACAATGGACTTTTGGTTCCATGAACTTTGGTACTGTCAGCAACAGTCTCCTTGGCTCCGCAGGGTCACAATGGACCCTTGGCTCCGTGAGGTTCAGTAGCGTAACACGGACGCCTTGATTGCATGAGGTTGTGCAGTGTCACAATGATCTCCTTGGTTCTGCGGCCCTGCTGTGTAACAATGGGCCCCTTCCTTTGCTGATGGCTCTGCGTCCTGCCTGGCTCTGCCTTGGCACACAAAGCCTTGGGCTGCTCCAGACTCCTTCTGGGGGACACGTTGCACCACTGCACTGCCCTGGGAGAGAAATTCCTTTCTCCTTGTGTCCAGCCTGGACCTGCCCAGCTGCCCTTGGCATTAATTCTTTCTTTTGCCAGCTGGTCTCTACTAGGTAGAAAGGATCCACCATGTCTGAAACCACCCTTCAAGCCCACCCAGGACTCTCCTCCACTGTCCTCAGTCTCCACTCCACTGAGCACAGAGCTCCTTTGTCCCTCTGTAGTGATCATGTGCTCGAGGCCACAGGCACCCGGACAAGAAGGTCGGTTCTTTTCTACAGGAAGGAAACCACAGAACCCCAGTGTTTTGAAGGCAGATGAGAGGCAGCCACCAGAGGCCAAGGCAAGGCAGACGTGTCTGTCCTTGCAGCTTCTGTCTGAAAGCAACCCTTGGACATACGGGGAGTTTTGGAGGTGGAATTCCATTTCAGCTGTGGGTGCCTGGACGGGAATGACACTTCTTCTCCCCAGGAAGGAAAGGGCAGAGCCCCAGTGTTTCAAAGGCTGATTAGTGGTGCCTCAAGGAGGCCAAGGCCAGCCAGACCTGTTTGTCTTGGCAGCTTTTGTCTTGGAGCAATCCTTGGCTAGATGCAATTTGGGAGGCCAAATCCCAGTTTTGTCCGTGGACATCTGGCCCAGAAGGACAGTTCTTTTCCATTGGCAGCAAAGTGAGGAGGCCCAGTGTTTCAAAGGCAGATGAGAGCTGGCCCTCAGGAAGCCAAGGGAAGCTGGACATTCCTGGCAGCTTTTGTCGGGGAGCTATTCCTTGGAGATATGGAATTTCAGAGGTGGATTCCCAATTTTGGCCATGGATGGCTGGACTTGAAAGATGGTTTTTTCCATGGGAAGAGAAGCACAGCCCCCGCGTGTTTTGAAGGCAGATGCGAGGTGGCCCCTAAGAGGCCAAGGCCAGCCTGAGCTGTCTGTCCTGGCAGGTTTCACATGGGAACAATCCTCGGACAGAATCCAATTTGGAGGTAGAATCCTAATTTCAGCCATGGGTCCCTGGAGGAGAAGGACAGTGCTTTCGCACAGAAAGGAAAGCAAGGAACTCCAGCGTTTCAGGGCCAGAGGAGAAGCACCCCTCAACATGCCAAGCTCAGCTGGACCAGGCAGGTGGCCCCCAGGAGGCCAAGCCAACCACACCTGTTCCACGCTCTTTGCAGCCTTGGGGCCCTGCAGCATCACCATTTTGTTCCCCTGAGGCCCAGCAATAGCACAGTGGTCTCCTTGGCTCTACAGCGGCACAAAGGCCCCTTGCTTCCACGAGGCCTGGCTGTGTCACAATGGTTTCCTTGGTTCCATGGGGCTGCAGAATAACACAATGGCCCACTGGTTCCATGAGGTCACAGAGGGTCACAAGGGTCTCCATGATTCCGTAAGGTGCTGCAGGGTCACAATGGCTCCTTGGTTCTATTGGGCTCCCCAGGATCACAATGGCCCCTTGGTTCCACAAGGCCTGGCTGTGGCACACTGGCCCTTTGCTTCCGTGAGACCTTGCAGTGTCACAATGGCCCCTTGCTTCTGTCAGGCCTGGCTGTGTCACAATGGCCCCTGGCTCCCATGAGGCCCTGTGATGTCACAATGGTCTCACTGGTTCCACGAGGCCCTGCAGTTCCACAATGGCCCTTCAGTGTCACAAGGCCTTGAAGTGTCATAATAGTCTCAGCGGGTTGCCCAGCTGCTTCACAATGGCCTCCTTGGTTCCATGATGCCCCGTAGCGTAACAACGGTATCCTTGCTTCCACACAGTCAGAATGGCCCCGTGGCCTCCTGGAGCCCCACAGTGTCACTACGATCCCCTTGATTCCACGAGGCCCTGCCGTGCTACAATGACCCCTTGCTTATACAAGGCCCTGCTGTGTCACAATGGCCCCTTGCTTCTGAAGTGTGCAAGAGCCTAATACTAAGAGAAAGGCGCCAAAAAACGCTTCGCCATTATCACTGCTCAACACCTGAAAGGCTTCAAAAGTGCTTCGTCACGATGGCTGCTTATCATAATCACTTTTGAACGCCTGGAAACTACGTGCCGTACGGGCCGTGCATAGCCCGCCTTGAGGCCCATAAAAAGGAAGGCAAAACTGGTGCAAAATGTGGAGGCAAAAGCAAAAGGTAGAATCCCCGCCCTTTGCCTTTCCCCCCACCACCACCATCGCCTGCCGTGAGGCACCCTGAGGCCTCCGGGAGCCGACGCCGCCCGCCTGGGGAGCACCCCCCAATCCTTCACCCCTGGACTGAAATCCCGAGGGAGTTGTGCAACCCCTAGCCCTGCTCCTTCGTCCCAGGCGGAGCCAGGTTCAGCTGCAAGCATCGAGCCTGCATCTCGGAGGATGGGCCGCCGCTTTCCAGCCAAACTGCTCTAGACTTCAGAAGAGGCAGATAAGAGGCTTCAAACAGCAGGGGAAAAAAGGCAAAAACTTCTCCACTTCCCCCACCCTGTCTCAGCAGCAACAAAGGTAGCACAGTGTGGTGGTGACTTATCCAGTGCTTGTTAGAGTAACCTTGTCTTTTCTAACTTTTCTCTACTTTTCTCCTTCTTTCTCTTTGCCTCTCTTACCATTAGATAAAGAGATACCCATTTGTTTGGCACCAACATTTAATCTCGTTTGGTTTTAATCTGGTCTTTGGGAATATTTTGAACCTTCAAAGTTCTTTCCTTTTTATACTCAGAGATTTCCTTTTCTTTGCCCTTCTGGGTGTAAATCAGATAGTAACAAAGTGTCATAATGCTCTCCACGGTTCCGTGAGGCGCCACAATGTCACAATGGACTTTTGGTTCCATGAACTTTGGTACTGTCAGCAACAGTCTCCTTGGCTCCGCAGTGTCACAATGGACCCTTGGCTCCGTGAGGTTCAGTAGCGTAACACGGACGCCTTGATTGCATGAGGTTGTGCAGTGTCACAATGATCTCCTTGGTTCTGCGGCCCTGCTGTGTAACAATGGGCCCCTTCCTTTGCTGATGGCTCTGCGTCCTGCCTGCCTCTGCCTTGGCACACAAAGCCTTGGGCTGCTCCAGACTCCTTCTGGGGGACACGTTGCACCACTGCACTGCCCTGGGAGAGAAATTCCTTTCTCCTTGTGTCCAGCCTGGACCTGCCCAGCTGCCCTTGGCATTAATTCTTTCTTTTGCCAGCTGGTCTCTACTAGGTAGAAAGGATCCACCATGTCTGAAACCACCCTTCAAGCCCACCCAGGACTCTCCTCCACTGTCCTCAGTCTCCACTCCACTGAGCACAGAGCTCCTTTGTCCCTCTGTAGTGATCATGTGCTCGAGGCCACAGGCACCCGGACAAGAAGGTCGGTTCTTTTCTACAGGAAGGAAACCACAGAACCCCAGTGTTTTGAAGGCAGATGAGAGGCAGCCACCAGAGGCCAAGGCAAGGCAGACGTGTCTGTCCTTGCAGCTTCTGTCTGAAAGCAACCCTTGGACATACGGGGAGTTTTGGAGGTGGAATTCCATTTCAGCTGTGGGTGCCTGGACGGGAATGACACTTCTTCTCCCCAGGAAGGAAAGGGCAGAGCCCCAGTGTTTCAAAGGCTGATTAGTGGTGCCTCAAGGAGGCCAAGGCCAGCCAGACCTGTTTGTCTTGGCAGCTTTTGTCTTGGAGCAATCCTTGGCTAGATGCAATTTGGGAGGCCAAATCCCAGTTTTGTCCGTGGACATCTGGCCCAGAAGGACAGTTCTTTTCCATTGGCAGCAAAGTGAGGAGGCCCAGTGTTTCAAAGGCAGATGAGAGCTGGCCCTCAGGAAGCCAAGGGAAGCTGGACATTCCTGGCAGCTTTTGTCGGGGAGCTATTCCTTGGAGATATGGAATTTCAGAGGTGGATTCCCAATTTTGGCCATGGATGGCTGGACTTGAAAGATGGTTTTTTCCATGGGAAGAGAAGCACAGCCCCCGCGTGTTTTGAAGGCAGATGCGAGGTGGCCCCTAAGAGGCCAAGGCCAGCCTGAGCTGTCTGTCCTGGCAGGTTTCACATGGGAACAATCCTCGGACAGAATCCAATTTGGAGGTAGAATCCTAATTTCAGCCATGGGTCCCTGGAGGAGAAGGACAGTGCTTTCGCACAGAAAGGAAAGCAAGGAACTCCAGCGTTTCAGGGCCAGAGGAGAAGCACCCCTCAACATGCCAAGCTCAGCTGGACCAGGCAGGTGGCCCCCAGGAGGCCAAGCCAACCACACCTGTTCCACGCTCTTTGCAGCCTTGGGGCCCTGCAGCATCACCATTTTGTTCCCCTGAGGCCCAGCAATAGCACAGTGGTCTCCTTGGCTCTACAGCGGCACAAAGGCCCCTTGCTTCCACGAGGCCTGGCTGTGTCACAATGGTTTCCTTGGTTCCATGGGGCTGCAGAATAACACAATGGCCCACTGGTTCCATGAGGTCACAGAGGGTCACAAGGGTCTCCATGATTCCGTAAGGTGCTGCAGGGTCACAATGGCTCCTTGGTTCTATTGGGCTCCCCAGGATCACAATGGCCCCTTGGTTCCACAAGGCCTGGCTGTGGCACACTGGCCCTTTGCTTCCGTGAGACCTTGCAGTGTCACAATGGCCCCTTGCTTCTGTCAGGCCTGGCTGTGTCACAATGGCCCCTGGCTCCCATGAGGCCCTGTGATGTCACAATGGTCTCACTGGTTCCACGAGGCCCTGCAGTTCCACAATGGCCCTTCAGTGTCACAAGGCCTTGAAGTGTCATAATAGTCTCAGCGGGTTGCCCAGCTGCTTCACAATGGCCTCCTTGGTTCCATGATGCCCCGTAGCGTAACAACGGTATCCTTGCTTCCACACAGTCAGAATGGCCCCGTGGCCTCCTGGAGCCCCACAGTGTCACTACGATCCCCTTGATTCCACGAGGCCCTGCCGTGCTACAATGACCCCTTGCTTATACAAGGCCCTGCTGTGTCACAATGGCCCCTTGCTTCTGAAGTGTGCAAGAGCCTAATACTAAGAGAAAGGCGCCAAAAAACGCTTCGCCATTATCACTGCTCAACACCTGAAAGGCTTCAAAAGTGCTTCGTCATGATGGCTGCTTATCATAATCACTTTTGAACGCCTGGAAACTACGTGCCGTACGGGCCGTGCATAGCCCGCCTTGAGGCCCATAAAAAGGAAGGCAAAACTGGTGCAAAATGTGGAGGCAAAAGCAAAAGGTAGAATCCCCGCCCTTTGCCTTTCCCCCCACCACCACCATCGCCTGCCGTGAGGCACCCTGAGGCCTCCGGGAGCCGACGCCGCCCGCCTGGGGAGCACCCCCCAATCCTTCACCCCTGGACTGAAATCCCGAGGGAGTTGTGCAACCCCTAGCCCTGCTCCTTCGTCCCAGGCGGAGCCAGGTTCAGCTGCAAGCATCGAGCCTGCATCTCGGAGGATGGGCCGCCGCTTTCCAGCCAAACTGCTCTAGACTTCAGAAGAGGCAGATAAGAGGCTTCAAACAGCAGGGGAAAAAAGGCAAAAACTTCTCCACTTCCCCCACCCTGTCTCAGCAGCAACAAAGGTAGCACAGTGTGGTGGTGACTTATGCAGTGCTTGTTAGAGTAACCTTGTCTTTTCTAACTTTTCTCTACTTTTCTCCTTCTTTCTCTTTGCCTCTCTTACCATTAGATAAAGAGATACCCATTTGTTTGGCACCAACATTTAATCTCGTTTGGTTTTAATCTGGTCTTTGGGAATATTTTGAACCTTCAAAGTTCTTTCCTTTTTATACTCAGAGATTTCCTTTTCTTTGCCCTTCTGGGTGTAAATCAGATAGTAACAAAGTGTCATAATGCTCTCCACGGTTCCGTGAGGCGCCACAATGTCACAATGGACTTTTGGTTCCATGAACTTTGGTACTGTCAGCAACAGTCTCCTTGGCTCCGCAGGGTCACAATGGACCCTTGGCTCCGTGAGGTTCAGTAGCGTAACACGGACGCCTTGATTGCATGAGGTTGTGCAGTGTCACAATGATCTCCTTGGTTCTGCGGCCCTGCTGTGTAACAATGGGCCCCTTCCTTTGCTGATGGCTCTGCGTCCTGCCTGCCTCTGCCTTGGCACACAAAGCCTTGGGCTGCTCCAGACTCCTTCTGGGGGACACGTTGCACCACTGCACTGCCCTGGGAGAGAAATTCCTTTCTCCTTGTGTCCAGCCTGGACCTGCCCAGCTGCCCTTGGCATTAATTCTTTCTTTTGCCAGCTGGTCTCTACTAGGTAGAAAGGATCCACCATGTCTGAAACCACCCTTCAAGCCCACCCAGGACTCTCCTCCACTGTCCTCAGTCTCCACTCCACTGAGCACAGAGCTCCTTTGTCCCTCTGTAGTGATCATGTGCTCGAGGCCACAGGCACCCGGACAAGAAGGTCGGTTCTTTTCTACAGGAAGGAAACCACAGAACCCCAGTGTTTTGAAGGCAGATGAGAGGCAGCCACCAGAGGCCAAGGCAAGGCAGACGTGTCTGTCCTTGCAGCTTCTGTCTGAAAGCAACCCTTGGACATACGGGGAGTTTTGGAGGTGGAATTCCATTTCAGCTGTGGGTGCCTGGACGGGAATGACACTTCTTCTCCCCAGGAAGGAAAGGGCAGAGCCCCAGTGTTTCAAAGGCTGATTAGTGGTGCCTCAAGGAGGCCAAGGCCAGCCAGACCTGTTTGTCTTGGCAGCTTTTGTCTTGGAGCAATCCTTGGCTAGATGCAATTTGGGAGGCCAAATCCCAGTTTTGTCCGTGGACATCTGGCCCAGAAGGACAGTTCTTTTCCATTGGCAGCAAAGTGAGGAGGCCCAGTGTTTCAAAGGCAGATGAGAGCTGGCCCTCAGGAAGCCAAGGGAAGCTGGACATTCCTGGCAGCTTTTGTCGGGGAGCTATTCCTTGGAGATATGGAATTTCAGAGGTGGATTCCCAATTTTGGCCATGGATGGCTGGACTTGAAAGATGGTTTTTTCCATGGGAAGAGAAGCACAGCCCCCGCGTGTTTTGAAGGCAGATGCGAGGTGGCCCCTAAGAGGCCAAGGCCAGCCTGAGCTGTCTGTCCTGGCAGGTTTCACATGGGAACAATCCTCGGACAGAATCCAATTTGGAGGTAGAATCCTAATTTCAGCCATGGGTCCCTGGAGGAGAAGGACAGTGCTTTCGCACAGAAAGGAAAGCAAGGAACTCCAGCGTTTCAGGGCCAGAGGAGAAGCACCCCTCAACATGCCAAGCTCAGCTGGACCAGGCAGGTGGCCCCCAGGAGGCCAAGCCAACCACACCTGTTCCACGCTCTTTGCAGCCTTGGGGCCCTGCAGCATCACCATTTTGTTCCCCTGAGGCCCAGCAATAGCACAGTGGTCTCCTTGGCTCTACAGCGGCACAAAGGCCCCTTGCTTCCACGAGGCCTGGCTGTGTCACAATGGTTTCCTTGGTTCCATGGGGCTGCAGAATAACACAATGGCCCACTGGTTCCATGAGGTCACAGAGGGTCACAAGGGTCTCCATGATTCCGTAAGGTGCTGCAGGGTCACAATGGCTCCTTGGTTCTATTGGGCTCCCCAGGATCACAATGGCCCCTTGGTTCCACAAGGCCTGGCTGTGGCACACTGGCCCTTTGCTTCCGTGAGACCTTGCAGTGTCACAATGGCCCCTTGCTTCTGTCAGGCCTGGCTGTGTCACAATGGCCCCTGGCTCCCATGAGGCCCTGTGATGTCACAATGGTCTCACTGGTTCCACGAGGCCCTGCAGTTCCACAATGGCCCTTCAGTGTCACAAGGCCTTGAAGTGTCATAATAGTCTCAGCGGGTTGCCCAGCTGCTTCACAATGGCCTCCTTGGTTCCATGATGCCCCGTAGCGTAACAACGGTATCCTTGCTTCCACACAGTCAGAATGGCCCCGTGGCCTCCTGGAGCCCCACAGTGTCACTACGATCCCCTTGATTCCACGAGGCCCTGCCGTGCTACAATGACCCCTTGCTTATACAAGGCCCTGCTGTGTCACAATGGCCCCTTGCTTCTGAAGTGTGCAAGAGCCTAATACTAAGAGAAAGGCGCCAAAAAACGCTTCGCCATTATCACTGCTCAACACCTGAAAGGCTTCAAAAGTGCTTCGTCATGATGGCTGCTTATCATAATCACTTTTGAACGCCTGGAAACTACGTGCCGTACGGGCCGTGCATAGCCCGCCTTGAGGCCCATAAAAAGGAAGGCAAAACTGGTGCAAAATGTGGAGGCAAAAGCAAAAGGTAGAATCCCCGCCCTTTGCCTTTCCCCCCACCACCACCATCGCCTGCCGTGAGGCACCCTGAGGCCTCCGGGAGCCGACGCCGCCCGCCTGGGGAGCACCCCCCAATCCTTCACCCCTGGACTGAAATCCCGAGGGAGTTGTGCAACCCCTAGCCCTGCTCCTTCGTCCCAGGCGGAGCCAGGTTCAGCTGCAAGCATCGAGCCTGCATCTCGGAGGATGGGCCGCCGCTTTCCAGCCAAACTGCTCTAGACTTCAGAAGAGGCAGATAAGAGGCTTCAAACAGCAGGGGAAAAAAGGCAAAAACTTCTCCACTTCCCCCACCCTGTCTCAGCAGCAACAAAGGTAGCACAGTGTGGTGGTGACTTATGCAGTGCTTGTTAGAGTAACCTTGTCTTTTCTAACTTTTCTCTACTTTTCTCCTTCTTTCTCTTTGCCTCTCTTACCATTAGATAAAGAGATACCCATTTGTTTGGCACCAACATTTAATCTCGTTTGGTTTTAATCTGGTCTTTGGGAATATTTTGAACCTTCAAAGTTCTTTCCTTTTTATACTCAGAGATTTCCTTTTCTTTGCCCTTCTGGGTGTAAATCAGATAGTAACAAAGTGTCATAATGCTCTCCACGGTTCCGTGAGGCGCCACAATGTCACAATGGACTTTTGGTTCCATGAACTTTGGTACTGTCAGCAAC